>NC_135810.1:51456705-51746172 GCF_964213995.1 Mustelus asterias
ACCGCCAGTCCAAAGATGCGCAGGTTAAAAGGATTGGCTGAGCTAAATTGCCCCTTAGTGTCCCAAGATGTGTAGGTAAGGGGGATTAGCAGGGTAAATGTGTGGGGGTTACAGGGATAGGGTGGGGGGTGGGCCTTGATAAGATATTCTGTCAGAGTCAGTGCAGACTTGATGGGCCAAATGGCTTTTCTACACTGCAGGGATTTTATTATTCTATGAATAGGCTTCACTAAACAACTTTCCAAAATTTATTCGACAGCTCCTCTCAAACTCCCAGAAGAACAATAGCACATGGGACCACCATCTTTGAACTACACACCAATCTGACTTGCAGCTATATTACCGATCCTTCATTCTTGCTACATCAAAAACTTTGGCCCTACCTAACAATACTGTGAAAGTATACGTTCATTGCATAGACTAGTCGTTTAAGGCAAGGTGAGGAAAGGGATGGGACCTGAATATTCAAGGGTGACCTTTCTTTTGGGCAGCAAGTTAAGAAAATGTGGAGGAGTAGCTCTTAAGTATGACATGAGTACAATGTCATAGAGGGAAAGATGAGCTCAGATCAAGATGGAGAATCAGTCTGGCTACAGGTAAGAAATAGTAAAAGGCAGAAATGAAGCTTGAGGGAGTAGTTTACAGGCCTCCTCTATGCCCTAAAAGTGAAAGGGAGAATTAATGGGGGCTTGAAAGAAGGCTGCAGCAATAGTCATGGATGATTTTAATCTACATATAGGTTGGGCGCATCAGATGGGCAGAGGTAGCAGAAGATGAGTCCATGAAGGTTTTTTTGAGAGAGTTTCTGAGAACCAACCAGGCAGCAGGCTATCTAGATCTGGTAATATGAAATAATGATGTGGAGATGCCGGCGTTGGACTGGGGTAAACACAGTAAGAAGTTTAACAACACCAGGGATCAAGTGGATCACTTGAAGAGCATAGAGGGTGTACAAGTAGAGTTAAGAAAGAAATCAGGAGGGCAAAAAGGGGACATGATTGCTTTGGCAGATAAGGCAAAGGAGAATCCAAATAGAGATTTTACAGATACATAAAGGGCAAAAGAGTAATAAGGGAGAGAGTAGGGCCTCTTAAGGATCAACAAGGTCATCTATGTAGAGATCTACAAGAGATGGGTGAGATCCGAAATGAATATTTCTCATCATTATTTACTGTTGAGAAAGGCGTGGATGCTCGGGAACTTGGGGAAATAATGATGTCTTGAGGACTGTACATATAAAGAGAAGGAAGCGCTGGAAGTCTTAAAGAGCATCAAGGTAGATAAATCCCCGGGATCTGACGAAGTGTATTCCAGGACGTTGTGGGAGGCTCGGGAGGAAATTGCGTGTCCCCGAGCAGAGATATTTGAATCATTGACAGCCACAGGTGAGGTGCCTGAAGATTGCAGGGTGGTAAATGTCGTGCCTTTGTTTAAAAAGCGCTGCAGGGAAATGCCTGGGAACTACAGGCTGGTGAGCCTCACACCTGTAGTGAGTAAGTTGTTGGAAGGTATTCTGAGAGACAGGATCTATAGGCATTGAGAGATTAGGGACAGTCAGCATGGCTTTGTGAGTGGAAAATCATGTCTCACAAATTTGATTGAGTTTTTTGAAGAGGTAACCATGGTGGATGAGGGGAGGGCAGTGCAGTTGATGTTGTCTACATGAACTTTAGCAAGGCCTTTGACAAGGTACCGCACGGTAGGTTGTTGCATAAGGTTAAACCTCATGGGATCCAGGGTGAGGTAGCTGTGATGACTTCAGCCAGGGTAATGAGGTTGGCTTGCTCGAGTATGAACTACCTGATGAGTCCTCGCCCCTTCGCTTTGGGAGAGGAGTACGGCAAGGCTGCCCCCTGTCCGACCAACTTTATTCTGTGTGCGTGGTGCCATTCCTGCGCCTCTTGCGGAGGAGGTTGTTGGGTTTGACTCTGCGCGGCCCGGACGTAGGGGTGGTCCTGTCGGCCTACGCCGATGACGTGCTCCTCATGTTCACGGACCCGGCTGACCTGCGGAGGATGCGAGAATGCCAGGTGGTGTACTCCGCCGCGTCCTCTGCCAGGATCAACTGGGCCAAGTGCTCCGGACTCCTGGTTGGTCCGTGGGAGACGGACCCCCTTCCGGAGGAGCTCAGGCCTTTCACCTGGAGCAGGACCAACCTCCTCTACCTGGGGGTCCATCTCTGCCCAGCCGAGGAATCCTGGCCGGCGAACTGGCAGGAGCTGGAGGCCAAAGTCTCCGCCCGCCTGGGTCGCTGGACAGGACTGCTCCGAGTGCTGTCCTACAGGGCACGAGTTCTCGTCATAAACCAGCTGGTCGCCTCCATGCTGTGGCACTGGCTGGTCACTTTGACCCCTCCCCCTGGCTTTGTCACCGAAATGCAGTAAGCCGTCGTGCGGTTCTTCTGGGACAACCGACTGCACTGGGTCTCTGCCGAGCTTCTGCATCTCCCGCTTGAGGAGGGCGGACAAGGTCTGGTGTGCCTCCACACATAGGTAGCGACCTTCCCCCTCCAGACCCTGCAGAGATACCTTTACGTCGAGCCTCCTCCACGATGGCGACGTATTTTTTCCGCCAGTTGCATGGCCTCAACTACGACGTGCAGCTCCTGCATATCAACCTGGGGCGTATTCCGACCTCCTTGCGGGAGTTGCCCGTCTTTTACCAGGACCTCCTTACGGTCTGGAACGCGGTCGCCTCGCGACGCAGCTCTCCCCCGTCAGGAGTAGCGGCTCTTGTGCGAGAGCCGTTGCTCAGGAATCCGCACCTCCAGCCTTACAACTTCAGGTGGCTGGCGGAGAGGAGGGCCGCGGTCGGCGGGGTGACCAGGATCGGGGACGTGCTGGATGGCGGAGGAGCGGGCTGGATGAGCCCCCACATGCTGGCTGAGCGCGCGGGGGTGGCCGTCTGGCGCGCGGCCAAAGCCATCCAAGACCTTAAGACGGTCGTGCTCGGCCCTGAGTGCGCACGCGGTCTGGAGGCGGCGCAGGCGTGCGGTGGGATCCTGCCCAAGCGTTTCCCTGCTCGGACGGAATTTCACATTGGTCCAAAGCCTAAACCTCCCCCCCCCCCGGGTCAGGTGCCCCACTGCATGTGCTGCCTCGCGGAAATGTCCTCCGTGCCCTTTTCCACCGCGCGGAGGCGTTTCCTGTACGGGCTGCTGCTGCACACCTTTCATTACCGCGTCCTCGCCTGTCGCCCGGATACATCTTGGCGGGCCTTGTTGCCGCCAGGCGGCGGAGGTCCCCAGTGGAGGTCCCTCTACGGAGGGATCTCCCCCAATTATCTTGGGGACCTGGGGTGGAGGGTGCTGCACGCAGCAGTGCTGTACAACTGTAGGTTTTTCTGGTTCACGGGCTCCCAAGACTGCCCTTTTTGTGGCCTTGTGGAGTCCGTGGACCATGTCTATGTTCTGTGTTTGAGACTGCACACCCTTTTTGGTTTCCACAAACACCTTTTACTGATGTTTTGTTTACACTTCAGTACCACGCTCCTGATCTACGGGCACCTGGTGCAGAGAGGGGCGGATCGGGATGCCGACCTCCTCGTGAACCTACTCCTGGGCCTGGCGAGATGCGCCATCAATAGGTCCACGCAGCGAGCGATCAACGGGCCCGTCCATCCTGACTGTCTGCCCCTCTACCGCGGCTCATTCGCGGCCAGGTGTCTCTGGAGAGGGAGCATACGGTGTCCACCGGCGCAGTTGACGCCTTCCGCGACCGCTGGGCACCGCAGGGGCTGGGGTGTATTATCGACCCTGATAATCACCTTTTGGGTTGATGTTTTAAGTTTCCTTTCGACTTTGTTTTTGGTTCGGGCTGTTCCCCCTTCTTTTTGGGGAGCTGCCCCTTTTAATTTGTCCCTAAGTTAGTTTGAGTTTGTTTATTTGGTTGGTATCGAAAGAAATACCTGATGAGTCCTCGCCCCTTCGCTTTGGGAGAGGAGTACGGCAGGGCTGCCCCTTGTCCGGCCAACTGTATTCGATTTGCGCCGAGCCATTCCTGCGCCTCTTGCGGAGGAGGTTGTCGGGTCTGACTCTGCACGGCCCGGACGTAGGGGTGGTCCTGTCGGCTTACGCCAATGACGTGCTCCTCATGTTCACGGACCCGGCTGACCTGCGGAGGATGCGAGAATGCCAGGCGGTGTACTCCGCCGCATCCTCCGCCAGGATCAACTGGGCCAAGTGCTCCGGACTCCTGGTTGGTCCATGGGAGACGGACACCCTTCCAGAGGAGCTCAGGCCTTTCACCTGGAGCAGGACCCCGAGCGTTCCCCTAGTCTAAGTAATGGTGACCATGAAACGATAATTGATTGTTACAGAAATCCATCTGGTTCACTAACATCCTTTAGGGAAGGAAAGCTGCCTATAGGTGACTCCAGACCAACAGCATTGTTTTGGTCGCCGCACTACCAGAAGGACGTGGAGGCGTTAGAGAGAGTGCAGAGAAGGTTTACCAGGATGTTGCCTGGTATGGAGGGTTTTAGCTACGAGGAGAGATTGGGTAAACTGGGGTTGTTCTCCCTGGAAAGATGGAGAATATGGGGAGATCGAATAGAGGTGTACAAGATTATGAAGGGGATGGATAGGGTGAATGGTGGGAAGCTTTTTCCCAGATCAGAAGTGACGATCACGAGGGGTCACGGGCTCAAGGTGAGAGGGGCGAAGTATAACTCCGATATTAGAGGGATGTTTTTTACACATAGGGTGGTGGGGGCCTGGAATGCGCTGCCAAGTAGGATGGTGGAGGCAGACATGCTAACATCGTTTAAGACTTACCTGGATAGTCACATGAGCAGCCTGGGAATGGAGGGATACAAACGATTGGTCTAGTTGGACCAATGAGCAGCTCAGGCTTTGGGGGCCAAAGGGCCTGTTTCCTGTGCTGTACTGTTCTTTGTTCTTTGGAGGGATATGTCGCCATGTCACCAGCGCATTAGCCTGGGCCTCCGGATTACTACTATATCACCATCTTTGATAAGGTTTCCATTATATTTCTTACTGCTGAAGTTAACCTATTTGGCCTATTGTTCCCTGAACTTGTTCTTAAACAAGTTTTCAAATCTAGGCATCACGTTAACTGTTAAACTTATGGCACTATTCCATCTTCTAATGATATTTAATAGTGCTTCTGCTAGCTCTTCCTTAACTCTGCCCCAACCTCTCTTAATGTGTGGGGATAGAATCCATCGGCCCAGGGCTTTTATCCTGTCTTGTGTCTGGTTCATCCATTATCGCACCAATTCCTATTTAACAGAGATCAGAGTGGCTGAAAACAAGTAGCTAAATTGCTGTCATTCTGAAATCTATATAGTTCCTCTTGCGATTTGTTACATCCTTTGTTTTTGTATCAACAAATTTCAAAATTATGTCCTTTTTGACCAAATCAAAATCATTTATCTACAACAAAAATACAAGTAGAGCCAGCACTGTTCCCTGTAACATCAATTCCAAATGTTCTCTCATCAAAGCAATATTCATTTGCCTTAAATTACTTGTCCGTGAACTAACTTTCTCATTATTGGAGGACTTCAAATTATTCTGGGATTTAAAACACCAATAAAGACTATTAGAACAGAGTGGATTAACTTAAGATAAGAATCACAGACTGCTTCATATATATGTTACAGAGGTACTGTCTGCATAGTAACACATATAACCACAGTTAGATAATTCAAACATGTATTTTTGAAAGTATTATTGAACAGGCATGGATCTTGGCTAAAGGCACTGGGTTCAAAGGCATTGTGGGAAATAGGCCAGTAAAGTGAACCACATTCCTGATAACAATACACCCATAGAAGCATAGCCCTTATCAGCATGGGTACCAGACAGCTCAGTGAATGAGATATTCATTGAACAAGGACAGACTACTGATTCCAGACAGCTAATGAATAAGCCAGAGAAGAATCCAGGAAGGTGGCCATGGGAAAGTCAGGCAGAAACCGCTAGAACCTATTGTTTCCATGCTGTCAGAGAATAACTGTGATTGGCCAAGGTATATGACATTTACTAATCATGACTGATCTGTATTAATGATGATGAGCCAGAAGGCGAGTAAAATGTCTTTTGGAAGTTGTATAATTGTACTGCCGCTGTGATGTAACTTCAGAGAAGAGTTGGACTGCCCAACCCTTCTTTTCCCAGCTTGCGTTGGTCAATAAAGAAACTTCCTTCGCCAGGATACTGTGTTGCGAGTCTTTGTATTAGCTAAAGTTAAGCTCAATACTTAGCCTCTGAAAAACCCCCGAAACTAATCACTTGTTTTCTCTTGTATATAACATACTTATATTTTTCTGACAAGCTTCTTTTGAGATACTTGACTGAATACCTCTGAAAATCCATACACACTTCGTTTTTCAAAAAACTAGTAAAATTTGCCAATGCAATGTGCCTTTAACAAACCATGCTAATTCCTGAACTAATAATACGTTCTAAATCCTCATTAATTTTCCCTTGAAGTAAGGAATCGAAAGGGAGAAAAGTTTGATAAATTTGCTTTCTTGTTCACATATTGCTAGTTTGGACAAAAACCTGGCTCCTGCCGGCAACAGAAACATTACACACAACGTGCACTTTATCATCATTTTTTCAACACTATTCCTTGAGGAAGGTACAATATATTTTTGATGCTCAACATATTGCTTTCCTGACAGCTACATATGCTTCATAGTGCTCTATGAAAGTTATTCATCATTGCTCTGCTACCATTATTCCATGGACATCTGAAAGTGATTGTCCTTTGTCTGAAGTCACCAAAATAACTACTATAGTTTCATTGAGATGTCTGATTTTAGCAAATGAATAGGAAAAATGGCATGTACTTGTTGATGCTTTTCTGGAACATCTTTTGAAATTTAAAACTTACTTTTTCATGCGATGTAAACCTCGTTTATATTTACGTAAGGGCACGCATTTGTCAATTTCCAGCTCTTGCTCTGTTTCAGTTGACTCTAAGTCAAAGAGTAGAGAAATGTCAGAATTATCAATAACTATACAATTAATATGTTTTAATCTCCAAAATTGGTTGCAAACTTTACAAATTTTCATTAATTCCAACATTCCCATTAATTGGATTTTTCCACGTTTCAGCCTTCTTTAATCTCTTCCGCATTTTACGAAAATAACGCTAAAAATAAACAAACATTTCATTTTTATTCGGACAGAATAGTAAACTAAATTCGTAATTCAGTAGTATTAATTGCCAAAGAGTGCAATTTTCATTTTGGAAAACATATTTATGAAAATATGATGATGTAGTATAAGTACACAATTTACATCTGCTGTAAAAATGCCACAATGTACCTGCAGCTGTCGATTACACATGGAAGAGCATGAGGGCTGTTATGTTAAAATGCCATGTAGAATTAGCTGATGTGGCTCTTATATGTTGCCTCGGTTAATAACTTATCGTTGCTATACCCAATGTTACGACGTGGATACAGATCAGCATTATTCCAATGACATAACAATGACATATATATGAAGAAGATCTTGAAACCTTTGATGATATAACAAGGCAATTTATTATACCAAATAATTTTGCATGGATTTTTAAAAAAAAATTAGCTTCTTGCGTCCCATCAGATCTGAGTGCGTGTGTCTGAATTTGAAGAGCTCATTTGCCAAAAGATCATTCGGTGCAGCCTTTCTGGTCACTGAAGAGTAACTCTCATTCTGCCATATGCTGTTCCTGGGCTGAATTTTCCCATTTCTTTTCCAGGTGTTGTCTCAGGCAGGAAAAACGGAGGATAGCCCACCAGCTGCCTCGCCAGGTCTTCCCACTGTATTTTCCAATAAATTAAGGGTTTTAAGAAAGTTAAGAGGCAGGATGTCATGCAAGGAGAGGTGAACCAGCAATCTCAGGTGCCGAGATCAGGGGGCCCTACACTGATCAAAAATTGGACGGTTCTCTGGCTTTCCCTTCCATCCCCTCCCTGGAAACCTTTGCCCCAGGCTTCCCTTCATATCCCTCTCTTCAGGCTTGCATTGAAGCACCGGCACCACAAAGCCGCCAAGAAAGCTGCCTGTGCCCCCACCACCCCAAAACGAAGATGTAGAGCCGATTCACAGGTGCCAGCTTGAATTCACTCAACTCCAAGTTGCCCTCGGAGGTCTGTCTGCTTGTGTCTCTTGAAACCATTCTGAGTTTAATTTGACGTGGGGGCATGATTCCAACTTATGGGCCCGATAATGATATGCAAATATATTACATTGAGATTCCGATGTTGAACACAGGAAATGTGACCAGCCACCAATGGAAGGAGGGGCAATCGCGCCCTAAATCTATGTCATTTATCACGCCTAAAGACTTCTCGCAACTCTCACCACCAAACCTGCCCAATGCAAAAGGGAGCAGAAAATCTCAGCCATCATCTTTACTACAAGCCCCAAGGGTTTCTTGTTTATTCCTCTGTCCAGTGGTGCAACTATTGTTAGGAGGCCTATAAACCACTCCCACCAGTATTTACTCACCCTTGCTATTCCTAATTTCCACCCATACTGATTCAGATAGAGCCTTTAATTTTTTTACTACCATTCTCTGCATAGATCTTACTGCCCGATGTACTATTACAGTTAAACTCTGCAAACCTTCGTGTTCCACTCCATCTTTACTTATAATCATTACACTGTTTTAAGTGAGCAAGCATGAAAACAGCAGCTGATCACTGATTGCAGCTCGTCACAGGGTGAGAACTTGGGAATTTGGTGAATGAGGGAATTGGGAGGAGGTGCTTTTTATGCAAGTAGCTACCTTAACTGAGCTTGAAAAAGCACGGAGAGTGGTAGACCAGTTTAAAATATCTCATGCTCGATGGATCAGTCACATTCCGAGAAAACAGGCAAGAGACTGGTTGTAGCATTTTGCTCACAACTTTCAAAACTCGGATACTTTAGCAGTCGTTGTGAGGTTTTATTAGTAGTATTAGGAACAGTACAGTCTAGGGTTTCTAATCTCCAAGTTTATAATGGGTAATCTGTAACGGTAAGGCAGGCAGGATAATTTGGCGACATGGAATGTTCATCATTTAACATGTGGAAAGTTGTGGTTGCTTCCTGTGGCCTACATGCCTACAAGTTAAGGAAGTGTCACCAGAAACTTGAGCTCTGGATTTCAGAGCTTGTGAGACAACTGAAGTTAATATGACGCAGCTATGAGACCGAGTCATGGATAGCACATTTAAGGTGGTGATCGATCACACTACAAGTTAAAAGAGTACAGAGACGCAATAGTCAATCTAGAAGCATCAGGCAGATAGCCTAATGCAGGAGTCCCCCGAGTCCATCCCATAAACAATTGAGTTCTCTGTTCTGGACATTGGTGAGGGTGATGGTTCCTCAAGAGGCTTGCAGCTAGAGTCAAGGCCAAGATCCTGGTTGAGGCCGTTCTCATGTGTGCGGAACTTGGCTATCAGTTTTTGCTCGGCAATTCTGCATTGTCGTGTGTCGTGAAGGCCACCTTGGAGAACGCTTACCCGAAGATCAGAGGCTGAATGCCCGTGACTGCTGAAGTGTTCCCCGACAGGAAGAGAACACTCCTGCCTGGCGATTGTCGAGCAGTCTTCATTCATCCATTGAGGATGGCCTCAACCGGGATCTTGGGTTCATATCACACTACCTGTAACCCCCACAACTTGCCTGGGCTTGCAAAATATCACTGACTGTCCTGGCTGAGACAGTTCGCACCTCTTTAACCTGTGCTTAACCCTCTCTCCACTCACATCGTCTGTACCTGTAAAGACTTGATTACCTGTAAAGACTCGCATTCCAACCATTATCTTGTAAATTGAATCTGTGTCTATGCATGCCCTGTTTGTGAACACAACTCTTCACTCACCTGAAGAAGGAGCGACACTCCGAAAGCTTGTGCTACCAAATAAATCTGTTGGACTTTAACCTGATGTTGTAAGTGGGCCAATCCATGGCTTATAAAGGAAATTAGAGAGCATATCTGCTCTAAGGAAGAAGCATACAGATTGGCCAAGAAAAATAATAGGTCTGAGGATTGGGAGCAGTTTAGATTTCAGCAAAGAAGGACCAAGGGATTGATTAAGATGGGGAAAATACAGTACGGAAGTAAGTTTGCAGGGAACATAAAGACTGACTCTAAGAGTTTCTATAGATATGTAAAGAGAAAGAGGTTGGTGAAGACAAATGTAGGTCCTCTGCAGACAAAAACGGGGAAATGTATAAGAGGGGACAAAGAAATGGCCGAGCAACTGAATATATACTTTGGTTCTGTCTTTACAAAAGAGGACACAAATCAGATACCAGAAATGTTGGCGTATGCAAGATTTAGTGAGAGGGAAGAACTGAGGGAGATCAATATTAGTAGAGCAGTGGTACTGGGAAAGCTGATGAGATTGAAGGCAGATAAATCCCCAGGGCCTGATAATCTACATCCCAGAGTACGTAAGGAAGTGGCTCTAGAAATAGTAGATGCATTGGTGATCATCTTCCAGGATTCCATAGACTCTGGAACAGTCCCTGCAGATTGGAGGGTAGCGAATGTCACTCCAATATTCAAAAAGGGAGGTAGAGAGAAAACAGGGAATAATAGACCAGTAAGCTTAACACTGGTAGTGGGGAAAAGTCTCGAATCCACGATCAAGGATTTTATAGCATTTAGAAAGCAGTGGCAGGATCAGACAGTCAGCGTGGATTTGACAAATCTGTTGGAATTCTTTGAAGATGTAACTAGTAGAGTTGACAAGGGGGAACTAGTAGATGTGGTATATTTGGACTTTCAGAAAGCGTTTGACAAACTTCCGCGCAAGAGATTATTGTGCAAGATTAAAGTGCATGGGATTGGAGGAAGTGTATTGAGATGGATAGAAAACTGATCGGCAGAGAGGAAACAACAAATAGGAATTAATGGGTGCTTTTCAAATTGGCAGGCAGTAACTAGTAGGGTGCCACAGGGATCAGTGCTGGGACCCCAGTTATTCACAATATATATTCATGATTTGGATGAGGGAACAAAATGTAACATCTCAAAGTTTGCAGATGAAGCCAAGTTGGGTGGGAGGGTGAACTGCGACCAGGATGCAGAGATCCTTCAGAATGATCTGGACAGGTTGGGTGAGTGGGCTAATCAATGGCAGATGCAGTATAATTAGGATAAGTGTGAGGTTATTCACTTTGGAAGCAAAAACAAGGCGGAGATTACTACCTGAATGGCTGTAAATTGGGAGAGGGGAGTGTGCAGCGGGACCTGGGTTTCCTTGTGCACCAGTCACTTCAGGTAAGCATGCAGGTGTAGCAGGCGGTAAAGGCGGCAAATGGCATGATGGCCTTCATCGCGAGAGTTTTTGAGTACAGCAGCAGGGATGTGTTGTAGCAACTATACAGGGCCTCGGTGAGGCCACACCTAAAGTATTGTGTGCAGTTTTGGTCTCCTTTTCTGAGGAAGGACGTTCTTGCTCTCGAGGGAATGCAGCGAAGGTTAACCCGGCGGATTCCAGGGATGGCGGGATTGATGTATGAGGAGAGATTGACTCGGTTAGGATTGTTTTCGCTGGAGTTCAGATGAATGAGGGAGGATTTCATAGAGACTTATAAAATTCTAACAGGCCTAGATAGGATAGATGCAGGGCGGATGTTCCCGATGGTGGGGGAGTCCAGAACCAGGGATCACAGTCTGAGGATTCAAGATAGACCATTTAGGACGGAGATGAGGAGACATTTCTTCACCCAAAGAGTGGTAAACCTGTGAAATTCATTACCACAGGAAGTAGTTGATGCCAAAACATTGAATGCATTCAAGAGGCGGCTGGATATAGCACTTGGGGCAAATAGGATCAAAGGTTATGGGCAAAAAGCAGGATTAAGCTATTGAGTTGGATGACCAGCCATGATCTCAGTGAATGGCGGAGCAGGCTCGAATAGCCAAATGGCCTCCCTCCTCTTGCTCCGATCTTCTATGTTTCTATGTGGGCAGCATGGTGGCACAGTGGTTAGCACTGCCGCCTCACAGCACCAGGGACCTGGGTTTAATTCCAGCCTTGGGTAACTGTCTTTGTGGAGTTTGCGCATTCTTCCCGTGTCTGTGCAATTTCCTCCCACAGTCCAAAGATGTGCAGGTTACATGCGCAATTGTTCCTTGAGTGTCAGGGAATTTGGCAATGGGGCTGACAGGAATAGGGCCTGGGTGGGATGTTGCCAGTGCAAGCTCAATGGGCTGAATTACCTCTTTCTGCACTGTATGGATTCTATGATTCCATGAACCATGGGTATGCAACCATGTGTACTGGCTATAGTCTGGAATCTGCAGAATCTGTGCAGGAACTCAGGCTAAAATATATTGATTTTTAAAAAGAACACAAGAACTCAGAGCAGGAGTAGGCCATTTGGCCCTTCAACCCTGCTCCGCCATTCAATTAGATCATGGCTGATCTTTTCATGGACTCAGCTCCACTTACCCACCCGCTCACCACAGCCCTTAATTCCTTTACTGTTCAAAAATCCATCTACCTTTGCCTTAAAAACTCTCAATCCGGTAGTCCCAACTGCTTCACTGGACAGGGAATTCCACAAAGTCACAACCCTTTGGGTGAAGAAGTTCCTCCTCAACTCAATCCTGAATCTGCTCCCCCTTATTTTCAGGTTTCACCCCCCAGTGGAAACAACCTCCCTACTTCTATCTTATCTATTCCCTTCATAATTTTATATGTTTCCATAACACCCCCCTCATTCTTCTCAATTCCAAAGAGTATAATCTCAGTCTACTCAGTCTCTTCTCATAAGCCAACCTTCTCAACTCGGAATCAACCGAGTGAATCTCCTCTGCACCCTCTCCAGCGCCAGGACATCCTTTCTCAAGTAAGGAGACCAAAACTGTACACAGTACTCCAGGTGTGGCCTCCCCAGCACCTTATATAGCTGCAACATAACCTCCCTGTTTTTAAACTCCATCCCACTAGCTTTCGAGGACAAAATTCCATTTGCCTTCTTAATTACCTGCTGCACCTGCATTTTTGGGATTCATGTACAAGGACACCCAGGTCCCTCTGCAAGCTGCAATTTTTTACCATTTAAATAATAGTCCACTTTGCTGTTATTCCTATCAAAATGGATGGCCTCACATTTACCAACATTGTATTCTATCTGCCAGACCCTTGCCTACTCACTTAAACTCTCTATATCTCTTTGCAGACTTTTATAGTGTCCTCTGCACACTTTGCTCTACCACTTATCTTAGTGTCATCTGCGAACTTTGACACACTACACTTTGTCCCCAATCATCTATGTAAATTGTAAATAATTGCGGTCCCAACACTGATCCCCGAGGCATACCACTAGTCACTGATCGCCAACCAGGAAAACACACACTTATTCCCACTCTTCGCTTTCTGTTAGTTAACCAATCCTCTATCCATGCTAATACATTACCCGTAATGCCGTGCATCTTTATCTGATGCAACAGCCTTTTGTGCGGCACTTCGTCAAATGCCTTCTGTGCGGCACCTCGTCAAATGCCTTCTGGAAATCCAGATACACCACATCTACCAGTTCCCCATTGTCCACTATGCTCGTAATGTCCTCAAAGAATTTCATTCAATTAGTTAAGTGTGACCTGCCTTTCATGAACCCATCGTGTGTTTTCCCAATGGGACAATTTCTATTCAGATGTCTCACTATTTCTTCCTTGATGATAGCTTCAAGCATTTTCCCCACTACAGAAGTTAAGCTAACTGGCCTATAGTTACCCACCATTTTTCTATCTCCTCTTTTAAACAGTGGCGTCACATTTGCTGCTTTCCAATCTGCTGGAACCGTCCCAGAGTCCAGCGAATTTTGATAAATTACCACGAGTGCATTTGCTATTTCCCCCACCGTCTCTTTTAGTATCCTGGGATGCATTCCTTCAAGGCCAGGAGACTTGTCTACTGTGATGCTAGTGTACCTTTAAGAAAGTTTTTTTTTAAAAACATGACTTCTGCAGCTTTCACAGCTTCAGTGGTTTCTTAGCTCATAGCTTCAGTGACGTCATTGTTGCCGGCTTGACTGGAAATGTCCTTTTATTGCTCAAGTGTCTTAAATGGGGTTGTTTGTGGTGTTTGCTTTGGAATTAGCTTTGCAATCCTGCATTGTTATGAGGATGGTCATGTGTTTTTGGACGGTTTTTTACTTTTCAGTTCAGAGCTGCAGGTTTGAGTTTTAGAAGACAGCAAGATAAAAGGAATTGTTTTCTCTCTCTCCCGGTTTTGTTTTCTTTGGAAATTCTCCTGTTTTCCTGAAGGGTGAATATCTGCTGTTGATGGGGCTGGACCAGAGTCTCTCTGGTGCGTTGGGAAGCTGCCTTGTCTTCAAACTGTGCAGAATAAATCCAGAGAGCTGCAGACTTCAACCAAAGGACTCAATCTCCCTTATCACGTGAGCAGTAGACTTTGCTGAACATGTTTAAAGGGTTTTCTCTATGGCAAGGGTTTTGGTTTGATTGGAACACAGTAGATATCTTTGTTAAGGGTTTTATACCTCATAGCGGTTGTTTTGTTTCTTGTTTGCATTTGAAAAAATTCTTGCTAATTTTCTTACTATACACGTTAACTATGTTCTTAAATAAACTTTGTTCCACAAAAGCTTCCTTGGGTCTTTTGAATCACACCTGAAGTGGAATATATCATGTTTATCCTAGCCAAATTCAAGATACAACATTTATGATTCAGATGGGCTTCATAAAATACGTTACGAGTTTCTAACCTCAACCATAACACTACCTTTAGCCCCATTAACTTACCTAACACTGCTTCTTTAGTGATAATGATCGTTTCTAGATTCTCACCTGTCATTGCCTTCTCGTCATCAATTTTGGGCATGTTATTTGTGTTTTCCACTGTGAAGTCCGACACAAAATACCTGTTCAATGCCTCGGCCACTTCCTCATTTCCCATTATTAAATCCCCCTGCTTAGCCTCTATGTTTACCTTCGTCGCTCTTTTTCTTTTTATATATCTGTAGAAACTTTTGCTATCTGTTTTTGTATTCTGAACTAGTTTACTCTCATAGTCTATCTCACTTTTCTTTATAGTTTTTTTGCAGATCTCTGTTGGCCTTTAAAGATTTCCCAACCCTCTCGTTTTCCACTAATCTTTGCGATTTTGTATGCAAGGCCAGAATTTATTACCCATGACAATTAAAGAATGGTGATATAGTGCGAAGGTGTGATTTTGCTTGACAAAGTTGAACTTGTAGATTGTAGTGTTCCCCTGCATCTTCTGCCCTTGTTATTCTAGGTGCTGGAGGTTGAGAATTTGGAAGGTGCTGACTAAGAAACCTTGATGAGTTCTGCAGTGCATTTTGTAGATGGTACACATTGTGCATGTAGTGGTGCGAATAAAGTTTAATGTGCTGAATGGGATATAGAAATTTACCAGGAGGATACAAGCTGGTAGACTGAAAAATGTTCCAAATAATTACGTTGTTTGCCACCTCCCTAAATCAAGAAAATTACGACCTGTTAAAAGGTAGAGGTAAATTTGGACAAATTGTACGTTGCAGTGATTAAGCACATGAACAAAATATTTTCCAACAGCAGATGATGGTGATAATGGGAGGTGGACAATACAAGACTCCCAAACACCCAATTAACTCCCTGTCACACACAAACACGGGGTATTCCAATACTCAGTAACAGGATAACACCGGGCACGTACCTTGCGGCGCGGATAGTATGTAGTCGTCGATTTTACCAACTTCAGTAAGCTCTTCTTCTTCTTCTCCTCCTTCTACCGTTGGATGAACTTGCCCACGAATTTCATGATCAAGACCACGAGGCCCCAGACTATTAGCAAAATCGCGATCAGCAAGATGATGTTGCCCAGGTTCGTGGTCCACAGGAACGACAGCAAGTTGTACATGAAATCGTAGACGATGGCGAACCGAGACCGGGGGGGCGGATTGTAGCCGCACCATATCGCCAAAGTTTCAGTCACCGTTTTCAGCCCCAACCTCTCGTACAGAGTCTGCAACATGGCGGCTCGGCAGGTCGGCCAACGCGCCTGCGCGCGCCCGCACACACGCGAAGCTCCCGGTTCAACTTCGATGTCACCGAGAAACTGGAGCCGAGAAACGGAGAGTCAGGATGAGGAACACGAACCGATTCCTCGAAACTGTTTTTCTTTCTTTTAAAAAAATACAGTGCAAAACATTAATCAGCCACAACGTGTCAGGTCAGCGCCGACACTGAACTGGATGGTCCCGGCTCCCCGTCACCGCCTGCCCAACGCTATTGCTCGTCACAATGGCTCAGCTCATTACCCACACTTGGGGGGCGGGGGCGGTGTGGGAGGGAGACCAGAAAATATAACAGTATTCACACACAGGAGGAAATAAGTAAACATTTCAAATACAATTACTATTACTTATTTTGTACTTCAGACGTGCTGGTGTTTCTGCTTCTACTTTTGCCCTCATTTTTAAAGAATAAAGTAAAATCTCCCCCCCCCCCCCCCCCCCGCTATCTATTGGATAGGCGACGCTATTGTGTGACGCTCGTTGCCAGGTGACACGCCGCGGGAAAGAGGCACGTGCCGGTAGGCTGGCTCCTGGGGACCAGCTGCTGCCTGTGAGCAGAGTGCACACACATTGCCGTCAAACCTGGGCATTGCAGTGGTGTTTGCAATGGATAGCGGGTTTGCAGCTGAGGAAGGTCGACCAAATGTTTGCTGGCAATTTATTTTTCCTTGTGGGTAACAAAAACTACAGACTTTGGCACAGAATTAGTGTCAGAACTTTAGAGCAGTGGTATCAAACAGAATTCACATTTTGATTTATTATTGGGATAGAGTGAAAAGCATTGTTTCCCGTGCGCAAAACAAACAATGGAGAATTGGAGGTGAGCAAGTATACATACATGACTAACAAGAGGCAAGTTGCACAAGCCTAAAGCAAATGCCTCACTGGAACCTTGCACTGACATCCTTTCTGAATCGTGCATGGAGTACATAGAGTAGAAGGAAAGGAGAGGCTGCAGAATATGGTGTTGCAGATTCCAGACAGGGTGAAGAGAAAGATCAGCAAAGAGAACACTATTAGACAATTTAAAGGTGTTAGAGTTAAGTTTTAAGAGCATAGAACGAGAGTAAAAGATTGAATTAGAGAGTATGCTGGGGACAGCTTGTACAAAGTCACCTCACTCAGCTGCCATCATTTTTTCACATTGTGGGCTTGGTGCAACATTCTGGTACTCGGCATGACCCACTTACAGTAAAAATATTTGCGAGAAGAGAAATTGGTATGTGTCTTCCCCATTTTTGCACATACAAGTATCGTAATTTATCCCAGTTTCTGGGTGCAAGGTATTACACCTAAACCGTGTCAACAGCATTTCCACCTTGTTAGTCCTTGCTGTTGTCCTTTTTCAGGCCACCAGAAATCAGCACTGGATCACTTTTAATGTGCCAAGGAAGACTCTGTGCCTGTTTAAAGACCCTTGCACAAAATGGGTACACAGGTTTAGCCTGTTCCGTGCAAGCTCTGACTAGATTCTTCAATCCTGCAGCAGAACCTCGAGGATAGTGGATGCCACTGAAGAAGACATGTAGAATGCCAACACGACAGCATTACAGTAGGTCCTTTCCAGCTTTCCTCAACTCTCTTGTGTCTGTGATACTTCCTCAGCACATTTGGAAACCTCAGTCTCCATCGCCTTGTTTCCTATTGCTCACCAGTGGGACTCTGGGGATCTGTTGATGTATTTGAAGAAAATAGTTCTTACAATTTTGTTAGTGTGCAGTTAATAATCCCTTTGCATACCAGGATTCATGGAATTCTGGAATTCTCCCTTGCAAAAGACTGCAGGGGCAAGGTCAACTGAAAATGTCAGAACTGCAATTAGTACATTTTGTTGGGTCATGGAGGTGGATTTTTCTGTTCCGCCCATCACAGAAATCGTAGTGGGCAAGAGGCAGACCATGGAAAGATCCGTTGACCTCATGCAGGATTTTCCAGTTTCAGGGTGAGCGTGGCCAGAAAACCCTGTCCCAATTATCAAAAAATATGGAGAAAAGGCAAGCAAATGGAATTCAGGTTTGAGGTGCTGAATATCCTCTTCCTATCGCTATGTTCTGATGCATTTTAATTGACAAGACAACTGAGCAACCAGTCAGAAAGAATGGTGCTGAATTAGACATTAACTTGAAAAGCCTGCAAGCATTATTAATGAAACTCAGTTCATCAAAGCACCTATGGTTCTAATTCTGAAGGGAGTAAGGGAACTTTTCTGTGCAATGTCCAACCTCACACTGTCAAAATCAGGAAAGTTGAGGCAGATCTGTAGGGTATGATATATTAGCAGCATTGTTAAGTTTCTGGCAGGACATGCCACAGTTAATCAGAAAGAGGAAACCCAGGAGTTAATCTTAATTTAAGTGCCTGTAACTTTCAGACAGGACGTCAGTGCAAGATTCCAGGTGAGGCACATGCCTCAGACTCCTCGCATCTTGTTAGTAATGTATGTATACTTGCCCAGCTCCAATTCTCCATTGTTCGTCACCTTTCTAAATACGTTTTAAAATCCCTCTTTATCTCCCTCCCGAGCTCTGTAAATTCTTTTAGCCTAACAATAACCTGCATCTATATAGCACCTTTAACTGAGTAAAATCCCCAAAACATTTCACAGTCGTGCTTATCAAACAAAATTTGAGACCTGACCACATAAGGAGGAGGCATTACCACTACTGCTGAAAGTTTGCTCAAGGAGGTAGGTTTTTAAAAGTATCTTAAAGAGAGAGAGAGGCAGAAAGATTTAGGAATTAATTCGAGAGTTTAGGATCCTGGCAGCTGAATGATCAACTACCAATCATGCAGAGAAGAAAATCAGGATTGTGCAAGAGATCAGAATTAGCTGAACACACACATCTCAGCACTGGAGAGAAGAAAAGCTTATAGAAATAGGGAGGGGTAAACCTATAGACAGATTTGAACACCAGAAATAGGAGCAGGAGTACATCTCCACTGGGTTGCGAGCAACGAAGGGAACTTTTCTGTGCAATGTCCAACCTCACACTGTCAAAATCAGGAAAGAAAGTTGAGGCAGATCTGTAGGGTATGATATAATAGCAGCGTTGTTAAGTTTCTGGCAGGACATGCCACAGTTAATCAGAAAGAGGAAACCCAGGAGTTAATCTTAATTTAACTGCCTGTAACTTTCAGACAGGACGTCAGTACAACATTCCAGGTGAAGCACATGCCTCAGACTCCTCGCATCTTGTTAGTAATGTTTGTATACTTGCCCAGTTCCAATTCTCCATTGTTCGTTACCTTTCTAAATATGTTTTAAAATCCCTCTTTATCTCCCTCCCTGGAGATGTACTCCTGCTCCTATTTCTTGTGTTCAAAAGTTCTCCACTATTCAATACACTCATGTCTTATTTTGGGCTTTAATTCAATTTTCCTGCTCGCTCCTCACTCTTGAAAACAAGAAAATTAATTTTGAAATAAAGGCATTACCAGACTGGGAGCTGATGCAGGTCAGTGTTCAAAGGAGAAATAGATGTGACACTTAACATGCATTAGTAAACGGGCAGTAAAATTTTGGATGAATTCAAGTTCACAGAATTCAAATCGGCCATGGAGACAGCAGAGGCAGCAGTGCCACAGTGGTTAGCACTGCTGCCTCACAGCGCCATGGACCCGGGTTCGATTCCCACCTTGGGTGACCATGTGGAGTCTGCACATTCTCCTCGTGTCTCTGTGGGTTTCCTCCAGTTGCTCCAGTTTCCTCCCACAGTCCGAAAGACATGCTGGTTAGGTACATTGGCCATGCTAAATTCTCCCTCAGCGTACCTGAGTGTGGGTACGAGGGAATTTTCATAGTAACTTCATTGCAGTGTTAATGTAAGCCCACCTGTGACACTAATAAATAAACTTTAACCTTTAGCATTTTAAGCAATAATCTCAAAAGATCTAAAAAGATCTGTGTGAAATGTATGCACTGCATGTTTCAAGCAAGCACTGAAGTTTATGATACACATGCCCAATCCTCAGGACTCTCCAACAGTGGTCTCCAACCTATTGAAGCACAAGATCACTTTCAGAATCTAAATGCAGCACAAGATCTGCTCTTAAAAATTCGACTTTACGAAAACCCCCTAAAATGTATGCCGTGCATAACACTCACCTTTTCTGACTTTCTGGGAGTGCTGTGATGTTTGTGTTGTAGATTGAAATGGCCAGTCTCATACAGCCTATCAGATGGCATCAGTGACATTTTCATCTGGGAAAAAGCCATCTCACAGGTGAACCAAAGTATGCCTTCACCTTGAGTGCACAGAATGTCAGAAAAGGGTACTTGTCTCTGTTTACAAATCCCCAAAAGTCTTTGCCCCTTGACCTAATTTTCAGTTCTATGTCATCTTGCATGGTGATGATTTCTACGTCAAGGCCACTGCTCTGTTCAAACACCTGCCAAAATGTTGCTGTCGGTTCTCCAATGTCCACTTGAAGAAAATGATGTGAGACAAGCATAGTGATTTGTTTAATCTTGTCTAACTCCTGACATTGTCTGTTGAATTTGTTTTCCAATTTGTTCAGGGGGACAAAGATGTTTGGATGGAACCTTGTCTCCAGATTTGGGAAGTGCTCAGTAATTCCCTCGTCACCACACTCCAGTGGCTGTGTCTTTATTTGGGAGGACCACAGGCCCAGTTTCAACTTGAACACATTCTCTGTACTGATCATGTGTGACAAGTCTCTGTCCCTCCTAAAAGTCAGTGATTCAGTTCATTCAGTTTTGTACTTATATCCATAAGAAATATCAAGTCTAGCAACCCATGCATTATCTGACAGCTCGCTGTACACCTCAAATTTAAGAAAGGTGACAATTTCAGGGAGCAGATCCAAAACTCTCTGGAGGACTTTTCCTCAAATTAACCACCTTACCTCTGCATGAAGGATGAGCTCACCATTGGTGGCATGAAGCTCGAGTAACAATTTGAACAAACAAATTTGCAGATGTTTGGCATGAATTGAGTTGACAATCTTGACAACAACTGTCATTACATGAGAAAAGTCAATAACCCAGCTCGCTCCCACTTGTTGATAGATAACACAGTTCTAATTGACAAAGGAGAACTCAGGATCATATGTGCAAAGTGCCACAAAGCCTGCATTGCTACCTCGCTTTCACGGTGTGAAAGAAACCAATTTCTTGATCGGAATGTTTTTCTCAGTCATATGAGTTTTGAATTTGTTGTAAATATCCTCGCTTCTTGTCCTCCCTTTGAGTGGAGTGGCAAAAGAGTGAGAAAGTCCTCTTTTGTTGTTGAGTCTTTGTTTTTGGTCACACTGCATTCAATCAGCTGGACCATATCTGTCATAACTACTGATTCATCAAACTGCAGTGAGAAACATTCACAGCATGATAAGTCTACATTAATTTGCCTCGGACAACAATTCCACCCTTCGCTCTTGATAGCTGTCATAATTTCATCTTTATTTTTAAAGTCTTTGGCCAAGGTGTCAGCAGCAACTGTCGAAGCGTCCTTGATAACTTCACCATCGATGAATGGTTTATTATGTTTCACCATCTGCTGGCAAATGTGTAAAGTGTATTTTTGCCAGCCTTGTCTTCAGACACAGGAGAAGTCATCAATGACTGCAATAAACAGTTGGAGAGATGGGTAGAACACTACCTTGAGTTGGTACTCTCAGGAGAACATTGTTATATAGGAAGTTGCAGAATCTATAGAAAGCCTACCTGTCATGGGCAGAGCTGGATATTGAGCTATTGACTCGCTTGCCACGGATTAGGCTCCAAGTGCTAATGGCATACTCATCAAGCATGGGAAACCAGTACTCTGCAGCATCTGTATGAGATTCTGTGTCAGCTGAAGGGAGACTGCAGTGCCCCAGGGTATGTGTGATGCAAAGATTGTGACTCTGTACAAGAACAAGGGCAACCACAGCGAATTCATCAACTATTGAGACATTGTGGGAAAAGTATTTTCTCATTTTGTCCGTGTCAGCCTGCAGATCCTGGCTGAACACTATCCTAAATCCCAGTGTGGTTTCAGAACTAGAATGTCGACAATTGACATGATTTTCTCAGTGTGGCAGCTGCAGGACAATTGCCATGAACAAAGGAGACCACTATACCTTACCTTCATCAATCTCAGAAAGGCACTCGGCTATGTGAGCAGAAGCAGTCTAATTTAATCTGCTGGAGAAAATTGGCTGTTGAGTGAAGCTGCTCAAAGTGATCTCCTCTTTCCATGATCACATGTTCGGCAAGGTCAGCTCTGATGTTGAAACATCAGAACCGTTGGAGAGCCACAGTGGATTCAAACAAAGTTGCGTTCTGGAACCAATACTCTGGCATATTCTTCTCTTTGTTGCTGACATTTGTCTTCATGTCCTCTGCAGATAGTGTCTCCCCATATACCAGAACCGATGGAAAGCTGTTGAGCCTTATTCACCTGAGGTCCAGGACAAAGGTGCATCAAGGCTCATCAGAGAGTTGCTCCATGCTGATGATGCCGCAATAATATTCCATACCAAGGAACATGTCAGCAGCAAATGAACAGACTCTCTGACATCTGAAAGGGGTTTGGTTTGACCATTGGCATCAGGAAGACAAATGTCAGAGTCCAGGATGTTGCCATCCAAAGATCCTCCACTGTAGATTCAGTATGTAGCTCTCTCCACGACAAGTAGGCTTTCTATGGATTCTGCAACTTCCTATATAACAGCGTTCTCCCGAGAGCCAGTGTTCCACCCATCTCTCCAACTGTTTACTGTAGTCACCGATGACTTCTCCTGCCTTTTCAATTGAGCTGTTTTCTTTATTGATAGACCTTTTTTTAATCCCTTCATACATGCCGCCACTATGACCTGTGTCAAAAGGTATCTGGTTATTGATAGTTTCATATTTCTAGGCTCCACAACCACCTGGAGCATACCAATTCCATTAACATCTGCACATTGGTAAACTAGCAACAATTGCACTGGCTGTTTTATCAGATGGATGACAGTTGTATAGCCAGGGACCATTTGTACCATGAATTGGCCACTGGGTCACGGCCTGTTAGGTGTCCATAACCCCAGTACAAGGACACTCGCACGGAAGATATGATGATGGTGGATATTGTCGCCGATAACTGGGAGACACTCGCTGACCGCCATGACCTCTGGAAGCTGATTGTTTGGAAGGGCATTGAAAAAGATGAACAGAACCAAAAAGCTCAGCTGGATAAGAGGAGGATCCAGAGAAAACAGAGGCCAGTGAATCGTACAACTTCTCAACCTTCTCGGTCTTCCACTACAGCAATTGCAGCAGAGATTACCACGTCAAATGGGGTTTCGAAGCCACACCAGGAAATACTTAACACAGAGTTGACCATCACGGCTCAAACAATCATCTTACGAGACAGAAAGCTCCTGTAGAGACATTGTCAAAATATTTGAAGTCTACACTTCGTTCTCTGTAATTCCCCATCGACCAAACCTGGAACCTACTCAACAAATTCTGTGAAGTTTGTCAAGCACAATCATTCCTTTTGAAATCAATCCTGGCCCATTCTATTTTCCCTTTATCTGCCTTGCTAGTAATTTAATTCTTAATTAGACACTCTAAAAATGTCCCTCTCACAGATGTGATGCTAGCTGGGCTGTAATTGCCTGAATTAGTTCTGTTTCCCCTTTAAAAATGAGCTCTACATTAGCCAATCTTCAGTCCTGCAAGTACTTGAGGATTTAAGTTCCCTTTTCTTTATCTCCTTGTCTCAATTAATAAGTGGGTAATGAAGATCTCCCAGAACAATAATTGTTTTTCCTCTTCATCTCTCTAATCTGACTTCTGATTTTCTCTTCCATTTCCCTCCCACAATTTGGTTGCCAGTGTTCTATCCTACTAATTTAACACGGTTTTTTAAATCTTTGAGCTCCAGCCACTCCAAGAACTGTCTGTGCCCCTTCTTTGTCCACATCACCCATCTCTAAACTCTCTTTTATAAATATTGCCAGTTCCATTCTTATAGGGTTGGATATTACCGGCTGTGTTGCAAAACTGATATTGGAATAATTCCTGGGTCCCAACTTCACTCAAGGTTGTTGCATGGCATTCAGCAAAACTTTGCATGAGGCAACCAATTAGTGACTTGTCCTTGTTGATTGCCATCCAATTAGGGGGGGCAGGTATATTCGGGAGGTGGTAGCGAGACATGGCAAGGCTAATTTAAAGGGCATTTGTTAGCCATTAATGTGACTGTAGGCAGACTATCATTACCGAGTATGTAAGAGTAAAGAGCAGCAATACGGAATTCTGTTACGGAAGCGTGGACTCACAATTCATCAAAGCCTTGCTGGATCTTCTGGGGTGCGGTAAGAGTTTGCAGAAATAATTTGATTTCTTCGGAGTGGCAGGTGGCGTCCTGTCTGTCAGACTAAGCGGGACCAGAGTACAATTCAGGAAGGTCTTTAACTAGCACATTGCGATGGGAGAATCGGACCCATTATGTTTGCTGCTATGTAGGGGGCCTTCACTGAGGCCATTAATTAATCTTGTCTCATAACACAATATCCAGTCTAGTGTGGACTGCTTTCTGGTTGGCTCTTCAATGTCTGCTCTAAGAAACTCCCAAAAACATTTGCTGAACTCCTCATCTGGGCTACCTTTGTCCACATGATTTTTCCAGTCAGTGTGTAAATTAAAATCCTCCATGATTATTGTCATAACTCCCATTATTTCTTCCTTTATATGCCACTCAAGCATGTGATTACTGTTAAGGGACATGTACACATTTATTAGCTTTCCTAATTACTTGCTGTACCTGCATATTAATCTTTTGTGATTCATGCATTATGTCACCCAGATCCCTCAGCCCCTCAGAGCTCTGAAATCTCTCACCATTTAGATAATGTGCTTTTTTTATTGTTCCTTCCAAAATATGTAATTTTACATTTTCCCACATTGTACTCCATATGCCAGATTTGTGCTCACTCCTTATGTTCTCTTCACAGCTTCCTTTCCTATCTATCTTTGTGTCATCTGCAAATTAAGGACAGTAGAAATACTCACGAGGTCTTACTTACCAATGCTGCCTGCTGTTCTTCTTTCTGAGGAAAGGTAGAAAAGGAAAGGAGCACATCCTGTCATCTTCACCAAATTCCCTCCATCCTGTGAGAGAAAAACAACGAATCATCTCCATTTTAAATGAGAAATCTCTTTATTTTAAACTGTGTCCCAGTTTTAGGATATTCTTTGAGAGGAACCATCCCAGTATCCGCCCTGTCAATTTCCCTTGGAAATTATTCATTTCAATAAAATCATCCCACATTCTTCTAAACTCTAATGCATACGGGCCCAACCTGTCTAATCTTTCCTCATAAAATTTTCTATTCTTCCTGCCAAAATGGACAGCCTCATATTTCCTACATTACACTCCATTTGTCATTTTTTGCCCACTCACTTAACCTATTAATATCCCTTTATAAACGCTTTGTATCCTCCTCACAACTGTTTTCCTACCTACCTTTGTATCATCAGCAAATTTGGCTACAATGCAGTTGAACTTTCCTTTTAAGTCCAAAGTAGTTGAGTCCCAGGACTGACCCCTGCAACACTTCACGAGTCACAGTTTGCCAATCTGAAAATGGCACATTTATTCTGACTTTCTTGTTAATTAGCCAGTCCTCTATCGACACTATATCAGTCGGAACACCATATACTCTCGTCTTGTCACGTCATAACGTCATCAGCAGGAGCAGATGATAGAGGCAATGTCTGATCTGGCAGTGCCTATCAAAGGACAGAGGAACGCTCCAGCCAAGCTCAACCCCTGGCTGGAGATGCCGAGCCTCGAGGGCCACAAATAAACAGTGCTTGTGGACCAGCAAAGGAAATGTGTGACTGTGTGTCAGAGTTCCCTGAGGCAGTGCTGACCCTCGCATGGGAATGGACTGCCCATGGAATGCTGAGATGAATGTGGCACTCATTGCAGCTCAGAATAAATCCCACTATAAATCCCATTCCCTCCCTCTCTCAGCACTCCCAATCTGAGAGATCTGCTAAAAGTATGGTAGGTCATTGACCATGCTTGACTTCCTCTTTTCTGATTCCCTTTTTAATGTCTGTTGCTATAGACAATAGCTCATCCGCTTCCATGAGGTGCTGACCCTGTGTATGACCCATGGGCTTCTGACAAATTGCAATAGATTTCTCTGTACCTGCTTAATCACCCTTATTGACTGCCCACCACTACTAGGTGGGTGGCTGTCATCCCTGAGAAGCCACCTTTGGAAAAATTGTGCAGAGGTGGCAAATTTTCTCTCTCGTCTGCATGTATTGTATCTGATTCTTATCTAGTTTATAATCAGACTTTTTAAATGCTAGAGACTAGAATTTCATGTAAAATTAATTCCCTTGGTTTATTGCTCACATTTTGCAATATACCTTGGAACTATTTTTTTGATTTTTGATCAGAGCTCCTTCTTTAATTATGAACCTTTTGTCTAAGTTTCCCCCTTTCTTTTTCCCTTTATAAATGGTCCATTTTAGATTATCCCTCTGCTATACACAGCTCCAGCATTTGTTTGTGTAAATATTATCCAAATTCATCACTTCACTATCAGCTGATCCTGGTTGGCTTTATTTTCCTAATAAGGCTTCAGAACCCATTAGCAATTGCACTGGACATCAGTCTTGTACCTGTAATAAAAATTCTGGATCTGGCATTCATGTCCCCTTTGTCACGTTAATTTCTGGCATATCTGGGTGCTATTTTCAACTAAGGTGTCATTATAGTTGCCTGTCACGAGATGGCGCTATTGCTTCTCTGAGCTTTGTCTATTTGCTCCATTATCTCATGTTGCGATTTATTTATTGGTTTTTTAACCTGAATTTATGCCAGCCAGTCTTCCCCCTCAGGGTTTTGTTTTAACTGTCACTTTCATTTCTCATTGTTACCATCTGAGTTTTATTGGACAGATCATTTTCTCTCCCCCTTCCTATCGGCTTCCCTTTCCCAAGGCCTGTCAAATCTCGCAGGGCTCACTCACTCGCTTGGGACTGTGGCCACTTTCTCCCCATTTCCCATGCTAGCCCATTGTGCCATTCCGGTCAAGCTATTTGCCACCAGTCCATGCCTGCAACAATCCTCACATCCTATCTTTCTTCCTCATATTCCCTGTCACCACACTCTGCCTCCAGCCAGCAATTTGTTTTTTAAAATATTTTTGGAACAGTGGGCCCGATTTTACCATTTTGATTCTTAGTGCTGAATCTGGGCATGATTCAGATCCGACTTGGAAACCTGTTCTCAGGCACCTCCATCCGCACTCAGCCTGAAAAAAAAGTTGCGAGTCTGAATTGCACTGTGGGCGGGGCTTATCACACCTGAAACGCTGCTGCTCCAATGGGAGTCTTCAACTGCGCATGCGCAGTAAAATCAATTTGAAAACCGCTGCCCTGCCACATCGCTCCCAGGCCGCATAAAATGGGAGATATGGCCCCCACAACATAACCGTCCCCCTTATCCACCCACCCCTCCCCCTGCTACCCAGACCGAATGTGACCCCCTGCCTCCCTTCCCCCCTGCCCCCCCCCCACCGATCGCCTGCAGAGTGGCAGCGGAGCCCCTCTTCGCAACCCCTCACCGATCACCTGCAGAGTGGCAGTGGACCCCCCCCCACCAGAGATCCATCTGGCCCTCCTCCTCACCCACCTCTCCCCCACCAGAGAACAATTTGGCCTCCATCCTCACCTACACCCTCCCCAATCTCGCCCACCAGAGAATGATCTGGCCTCCCTGCTCCACGACCCCCCCCACCACCGATCTGAGTCAGAGAGCAGCCGGAAGCTCTGAACTTACCTCTTCAAAAGCTGGAGCGCCTGAAACAGACTTTTGCCGAGCAGGTCTTTTTCAGCCACATCTGGACAGGCGAACGCGATGGTAAAGGGGGAAATGCTGGTACGTTTGGGCGTGCAGCCCATTAAGTCAATTTAAATGTATGCAAATGCATTTAAATTGACGTCGCGCCCATTTTGGGCGCTGTCCCAATTGCATCCATTTTCGGGCCTTGGTAAAGGGGGAATTGGCGTTGGCGCAGATCGTGCTATTCGCCTTACGCCCAACTTTATCAAGTTTTCGTGCCTGAAAATGGGCGCAACGCAATGGTAAAATCGGGCCCAATGAATGGAACATAGTGCTATAAACATCTTAAAAACAAATTGCTTGATTCCCAACTTATTGTTGGAAAGCTGGCTAGGTGCTTCGGCTGCAAATGAAAATTAAAGAGGACAGGAAGTGTTAGGTTGCTGGGACACATGGTAGCAAGGAAAGGGATACAGGATTGAGGAAGGAGGAGAGAGAAGGGACAAGGAGGCCTCTTGTTACCTTCAGAGGGGAGTGTATTAAGGGATAAGAGAAGTGGAAGAATAGAAGCTAATTGTATACTTTAAAGGTGAAAGGGAGGCAATAGGAGTGAGTGTTCTCTTCAAGATAACCAGGTGGTGAGAGATATAACCGAAGCCTACAGGATATTCCAAACACAAACTATGTGGTTGACTCTTAACTGCCCTCTGAAATAGCTGAGCAAGGCATACAGTTATACCAAACCATTGCAGAAATGTGAGAAACGGGATGAGCATCAACCTAGGCACCTGGAATGACAATGGCACACCATACTCTGTAAAGTCCTCCTCACAAATATTGAGGGGTTTGTGCCAAAATTGGGAGGGATGTTTCACAGACTGATCAAGCCAACAGCCTGACATAGACATGCTCACTGAACCATACCTATAATGAGTAACTCAGACTCCACCATTACCATCCTTGGGTATACCTGCTCTGCATGAGAGGCAGGGACACAGTGCTATACCGCCAGGAAGAAATTGCCCTGGGAGTCAACATTGACTTCGGAGCCCCTGAAATCTCATGCCATCAGGCCAAACAGGAGCAAAGAAACTTCCTGCTGATGACCATCACTCCTCCATGTTGAACAATAGTTGAAAGAGGCACTGAGGGCAGCAAGGGCAGAGAATGTATTCAGGGTGGGGAACTTCAAAGACCATCACCAAGAGTTGCTTGGTAACACCACTGAATGAGCAGGCTGTGTCATGAAGGATGTATCTTCCAAACTGCAGCAGGTGGTGGTGAGGGAACCAACAGGAGGGAAAAACATACGTGACTCCCCTGCCCCCACCCCCCATTTGTCACACGTGCATCGGTCCACAAGAGTACTGACGGGAGAATATTGCACAGTCTTTATGGATACAAAGTCCCAGATTCATATGAGGATACTGTCCCTCATGTGGTGTGCCACTACCACCATGCTAAATGGGATAGAGTCAAAACAATCTAACATCAAAATTGGGCATCCATAAGTGGTGCCTCCATTCAATCCCTCCACCACCGACGCTCAGTAGCAGCGGTGTGTACCTTCTACAAGATGCACTGCAGCAATTCACTAAAGATACTTAGACAGCACCTTGCAAGCCCACAACCCCTTCCATCTAGTACAATTATCTGTTCCCAGATAATTGGGAATACGACACCTGCAAGTTCCCCTCCAAGTCACTCACCATCCTGACTTGGAAATATATTGCTGTTTCTTCGCAGTCGCTGGGTCAAAATCCTGGAATTCCCTCCCTAATGGCATTTTTGGTCAATCCACAGAACATGGACTGCAGCGATTCAGGAAGGCAGCTCACCACCACCTTTTCAAGGGCAACTCGAGATGGGCAATAAATGCTGGCCAGCCAGCAACGCCCATGTCCCATGAATGAATTTTTTAAAAAAGTATTCGTGCACCTTCAGTAGCAGCAGTGGAATTCAACCAAAGTCTGAGTACTCATGACTTTGTATATCTTTCACTACACTGTCACCATCAAGCCAAGGTGGCAACTCTAGTTCAATGAGGAGTGCAGGAGAGCATACCAGGAACAGCATCAGCCATGCTTAAAATGAGCTGTCAACCTGGTGAAGCTACAAGTTATGCAAGTGCCAGGCAATGCACATCTCCAACAAGAGAGAATTTAACCATCTCCCCTGGACATTCAACGGCATTACCATCCCCACCAAAAACATCCTGGGGTTACTATTGACCGGAAACTGAACTGGACCAGCCATATAAATACTGTGGCCACAAAAGCAGGTTAAAGGCTGGGAATTCTGTAGTGAATAACACCTCTGCATTCCTAGAGCTTGTCCACCACTTGTAAGGTACAAGTTAGGAGCGTGATGAAATACTCTCCACTTGTTTGAATGAGTGCAATTCCAAAAATACTCTCGAAGTTCAACACTATCTGGGATAAAGTAAGCCTCAACTTAAAGCCATTTGCTCTTTCTGCTTCAAACACTCCATATGACAGTGAATTCCACTCTTACACCACTCTCACTGTGTAAAGAAATCCCTTTAAACTTCTTTCTATGATTTATTAACGGCGATCTTATGTTTATAACCCTTGATCTGGGCTCACCCACAAATGGAAACCATTGCTCGATAGCTAATAAATAATTTATCCCTTTTTTCAGTTCTCTGTTCTATGTCACAAGTTGGAAAGTGGACCAAAAGGTTTGAATTTCCCTGAGTTTCAAGGGTTGAGGTAACTCTTAGCTTGATTTCCAAATCAAAGGTGCGAGGCCTGGAAATGCACTATCTATACTCGTGGCCTGTGAAATATTGCATCATGGGTGACAATCTAAATCTACTCGATACGATTTAATTGGAAGTGGGTTCTCGAATGAAGATGAAATCATGTGGAGATGAGTGTGAAATTTATTATATGTTGGGCTGAACAGGAAAATTGTTTCCAAGTGTGCTGAGAATTTTCTAAACTTATCATTTGTATTCGTGATTGTCGAGTACTCTTCTAATATGAAGCTGAAAGTGGAACAATTGCAGTTAAAATTGTAGCTAAACATTGCCTTAAGTTGAAAGTTCATCGGCAAAGTTAAATTTTCAGCAGTCATGTTCATGTTGTCCATTAAGAAATTTAGAGTTCAAGTGAAATCAGATGCATAGGATATTATGCTAATCACTTTTTACATGGGTAATGAGAATTGCATGCAAAATGTTCAGCGAATTGAATGCCACAAATTCAGTATTCTATAAACATTCAGGCACTACCACCTGCTGGGATATCTACTATATGAATTACAGGCTCTAATCAAACATATCATCAATTGCAAGTGCATTCAAATAGAATGCATTTGACAATAATATTGGATGAGATGTGTCAGTAAATTCAAGATACTATTTATCAGAGACAGGACCTATTTGGAAATCTTCATCCAAGTCCAAACCTTGAAAGCAGAGAAGTTTGTTCCATATGTAAATACTCTCTGTTCATTCAGCGACTATTCCACAGAATTGAAACTGAACCCTGCTAATTTAAAATGTTGTGCCCAAAATAAAATCATGCAGATTGTCCTCATTCAGTAATTTCATTAGCCCTGGCATTTAAATATATTCTTATTGACAGACCCCAGGAAATAATTGGTTACGGAGAAAATACCCCATGAAAAGAACTGTCTCCATTAACTTGTGTCAGCTAAATTGAAAGGGTGCCCAAAGGTACTTTGATGCAGATATTAGTGTGATGTTATAGTGAGGATAAGAATTAAATTGGAAATCAGGGGACTTTAATGAAGTTAAAAACATTTTAATCCCTTATTTTAATACATTAGTATATCAATGTTTTTAAAGGGACACAGGTGAAACCGCAAAAAACGATGTCATTTTAACCATGGTAACATTGGGCCCTATTTTACCATTGCCTCACGCCCGATTTCGGGCGCGAAAACGTGGTAAAGTCGGGTGAGAGGCCATTATCACGATCCGCACCTGCATCTGCACAGATCGCCACTTTACCGAAACCCGGGAATGATGGCGATCCGCTTCATGCCCAAAACGGGCGCAACGGGGATTTAAATGCATTTGCATGCATTTAAATTGAATTAATGAACTGCCCGCCCAACTTTATCAGCATTTCCCCCTTTACCACCGCGTTTGCCAATTCGGAACCGCGCCGTAATGGACCTGCTGAATAAAAGTCTGAATCAGGCGCTTCATCAGTGAGGGTCGGCTGATTCGGAATCGCTGATATTTTTGCAGGCAGAGTGCGTATGGGGGCGCCTGAGAACAGGACTAAAAGTCGGATCTGAAACACTCAGTTTCAAGTCTGCCCAGCTCTTGGAATCAAAATGGTAAAATAGGGCCCTAAAAGTTAAAAGTAAGCATGTAAGTTCACAAAGAAAAGTTATCTAAAATTTAAAAGATAATCAATGAGAAGTAATTGGCCAGATAAATTATCACGTAGATTACCAATTAATTTGGAACATGGGAACATGACTAAGTTATTCAACCATTGAATTAATCTGGCCAGGGGATGTGTATCCAGCAGAGGGAGAAAGAGGGATGAGATCCTGCAGGCGGAATGTAGCGAACTCGGTAGGTTGGCCATTCTTCTGGTTTTGTGCCAGGCAGTCCAACTTTCAGTGGGTCCATGTCTATTCGAGCACTGGATCATCTTATGTCCAATGTTTTGAATTTAGTAATGCCAAGCCTCAGGCAATCAATAGGATATTTATTTGTGGGCACAGAATGGCCAAAAATGTTATTTTAAATTAACCTGATATTAAACAATGAAGATTAGCGGCTGGGCGGTTCCAAACAGCCACCTTACCAGCTGGTCCTTCCAGAGAGAAGCTGCCCATTCCTTTAAGAACAACAAAAAAAAGTTTGATCTTTCTGTCAGGATGCTCACCAAACATCACTCTTGTTGTTGTTTGAGTGACAATTAGATTTCCAGGTCAGCCTTAGGGCTTTGTCTGTACCTGTTGTAGCAAAGTAGGTTAATAGTTGTGCTCATGAGATGTTGATGTGTGTCATGACGTAACAGTGACATCAGAGTCATGTGCTGGAGATCATAAGGACACGATGGAATAGCGCACACACGAGAGATGCACTTAACGAGTAGGTTATCATGCAAATAAAATAATTTTGAAGAAATCTACCCCAGTCAAACATAAGGCCCCATGCATAGAGGGAACCCCTCCCAGTATAAATTAGGCCATGAAGTAAGCCACAAAACATGGTAGCAGAGGTAGAGACATCAATCTAACACTGATTTGGTGCCATTGGTAACACATCTACAAGGAGAAATTGGAAGAGAAATTCTTTGATTTGATTTTTGATTTATTACTGTCACATGTATTTACAGTGAAAAGTATTGTTTCTTGCGCCTGTGCAGACAAAGCATACCGTTCATAGAGAAGGAAACGAGAGAGTGCAGAATATAGTCTTACAGTCATAGCTGGGGTGTAGAGAAAGATCAACTTAATGCAAGGTTCATTCAAAAGCCTGACAGCACAACAGGGAAGAAGCTGTTCTTGAGTCTTTACCTCTACCTCTGAGTCGGTTGGTACGTGACCTCAGACTTTTGTATCTTTTTCCCGAAGGAAAAAGGTGGAAAAAAGATTTGAAAGGAAGAATAAGAATACTTCCCTTGATGAGAGCAAACTGATAATCAGTAGCAATCCAACTGCCAGTCGAGCAGTCACTGACCTTTCCGCAGACGTTCAAAAATCTTCAAGGTCCACAGAGGAGCCAACGTTGGGAGTTGTGGAATGAACACTTCCAACACTATTGAGAAGTGTTGGGTTTGCATGCCAGGTTAGTTCGCCTATTTCTGATGTCTTCCTGACACAGGGCAGAGAGGAGCTCTTTTCAGACTTGGAAAATGTTCTAAAAGCATTCATTGCATTCCTCAACCCAAAGTGGTTCTATATACGTGACAGGTCAAAGTTAGGGAGCACATTCGGGCAATAATCTGTCAAAATACCAAGGCTTTGGATAACTCTGGTGGTTAGGCCCAAAAGTGGCATCCACACCCAAAATAAAACCTGCCAAAATGAGCAAAAGGGCTGGAAACGCTACAAAAGCCATCTTGAGGTGCTTATGCTGCAGCAAGATTGCCTGGCAGGAGGTACAGAGTATTTCCAATGTGGAAAGACAAGACACTTGATGCAGTTCTGTAAATCTAAAAAAGAATTGAAGGAAGAAGGCAAGAGAATGTCGATGAAATGCTGACAATTCAAGAAATTGTGAATAAAGCAAGAAATGAGAATATAGATTTCCTAAGGGATCACAAACAAGACTTTTGGGTCAGTCACTATGGAAGTTAAAGGCTTTAAAACTGACTTCAAACTTGACGCTCCAACGCCGGCATCTCCACTTCAAACTTGACACCAGACTTGGCGCTACAATACTGGCTGATCATCTGGAATGGCTCAAAACCGTATGCATCCAGGCAGTTTATCCTCAGTGGTGGGAAAACTTCTAAAAATGATGATCTGGGACAGAATTAAATGTGGATTAATTAAAGAAAACCAGCACTGATTTCTTTAGGGAAAATCATGGTTAACGAATTTGATTTGAGTTTTTTGAAGCAACGTGGATGGTTAATGAGGATAATGTGGTGTACTGGGATTTTCAAAAGGCATTTTATAAAGCATCACATGACAGGTTTCTCAGCAAAGTTTAGCTTGAGCTGCTAATCACTCAAAACCAGCTGCACTGGGCCAGAAATGTCACTTGTATATCTGAGACCAGACTCCGGAGCAATTGCTCAACTCATTCATAGCAACAGACTCCCAGGAGGATGGCAGAAATTCTTTGGAGAGGTCATCGATGCATCACTGATGAACTTAAGCCCCACAGACTCATGGGAAACTTTAGTTTGTGAGCGACCAAAATGGCAAAGGCTCATTTGGGAATGCACCAAACACATTGAGCTACTTAATTGGAAACGTGCAGAAGCAAAGTTGAGGCATTGGAGGGAGTATACAAACTTCCAAACAAGCCATCTGCCCAACCTTTCAAGCACCAGCTGCCCCATATGCAGTAGAGGCTGCAGATAATGCACTGAATTTATCAGCCATCTTAGAATTTATCAAGCCAGTGTCAAAGCAGATCATCCTCGAACCTAAGGGACTGCCTAAAAAGGAGAAGCCCATGGAATAAAAAGGACCACAGCAAACGAATTTCTCTGAGAGACGAGAAACAATTGTTTTTCAGACAGGAGGAGGTATCCAAAGGTTCACCATTGGATTGCTGCGCTTCTTGATCTATAATAATGACGTGCCGGAATTTTATCGACATACAGGAACAGCATTCTCTATTGGCCTCAGGTGGGATCTTATGAGCCTCGGGCAGGCGAGGTGGTAAAATTCTGGCAATAGATTTGGGTGTGCAGGGCACAATTTCAAACTTCATAATAGCAAGCAAGAAGAAAGGCAATATAAAATAAAGGTTACCATTTTAAAGGAGGTGCAGGAGCAGAGATACCTGGGGATATGTGTGCACAAATTGTTGAAGATGGTACGGAGAGTTAAGAAAACAGTTAATAAGGCATTTGAGCTCCTGGGTTTTCTCGAGACATTTTCTGCCGCTGATAAAGCTAATGTCTCTAAAGTTGATAAATCCAATGCATTATCTGCAGACTCTCTCCAAGGTTGGAAAATCCCACCTGAGGTCAATGGACCTTTGTATGGTCGATGTCCCGCCTGTTTTAATTCCTGTGGTGGGCGAGATGGTAAAATTCCACCCATTGAGTACAAAAGCAAGGAAATTATAGAACCTTTATAAGATACTCACTCTGACAAAGGGTCATCCAGACTCTAAATGTTGGCTCTGTTCTCTCCTCACAGATGCTGTCAGACCTGTTGAGATTTTCATAGAAACCCTACAGTACAGAAAGAGGCCATTTGGCCCATCGAGTCTGCACCAACCACAATCCCACTCAGGCCCTACCCCCATATATTTACCCACTAATCCCTCTAACCTACACATCCCAGGACACTAAGGGCAATTTTTAGCATGGCCAATCAACCTAACCCACACATCTTTGGACTGTGGGAGGAAACCGGAGCACCCGGAGGAAACCCACGCAGACACGAGGAGAATGTGCAAACTCCACACAGACAGTGACCCAAGCCGGGAATCGAACCCAGGTCCCTGGAGCTGTGAAGCAGCAGTGCTAACCACTGTGCTACCGTGCCGCCCCATTTTACAGCATTTTCTGTTTTTGTTTCAGATTCCAACATCTGCAGTATTTTGCTTTTATCTTTAAGATAAGGGTTTATCCTGAACTGGGACATTGCGTCCAAATCTGGACACTGCACTTAAGGAAGGATGGGAAGGTATTGAAGAGCGTGCAGAAAACATTTACAAGAATGGGCTGAGAAACTTCAGTTACATGGATAAATTGACAAACCCGGAGGGTCCTTTTGGAGGGAAGGGGGAGGAGTGACTTGATAATGGTGTTGAAAATCATGGAGTGTCTGGACAGAGTAGGTAGGGTACTGTTCCCTTTGGTGGAAAGATGAAGAACCAAAGGGCAAAGATTTAAGTGATTTGCAAAATAAGCAATGGTAATATGAGGAAAAACTGTAATCACTCAATAAGTGATTAGGATCTGCCATGCACTGCTGAGAATGTGATGGTGGCAAATTCAATCATGGCTTTCAAAGAAAGAATTGGATCATTTTTAAGAGAAAATAATTTGCAAGGCTATGGGGAAAAGGCAGAGTGAGATTCGATGAGTTTTTACTGAGAGCTGGCGTGGACATGACAAGCCAATAGTCTCCTTCTCAGCTGTAACTCATCTCTGATTCTATGTCTGATTTGTCCCTCAATTACATTTACCCACCTTAACGCCATAACCCTAACAAACATGTATCTCTGTCACCCTTAAATTCTCGTTGTCCGAGAATCCATAACCTTTTGGGAAGATTTTTTAAAAATTATTTTATAGGATGTGGGCATCACTGGCTAGATCAATATTTATTGCACACCCCTACTTCCTCTTAAGGTGGTGGTGAACTGCCTTCTTGAACTGCCAAGTGGTGTAGGTAAACCCACAGTGCTGTACATAGGGTATTCCAGGATTTTGACCCAGTGACAGTGAAGGAACGGTGATATAGTTCCAAGACAGGATGGTATGTGGCTTGGAGGAGAACTTGAAGGTGGTCAGTAGTGCGAATGATACATGTCACATATCAGCCCAAGCATCAACATTGTCCAGGTCTTGCTGCTTTTGGACAAAGACCACTTTAGTATCTGAGGAGTTGCAAATGTGCAATTTGCATTGTGCAATCATCAGCGAATATCCTGACTTAATGATGGAGAGAAGGTCATTGATGAAGCAGCTGAAGATGGTTGGGCCTAGGACATTACCCTGAGGAATTTCTGCAGAGATGTCCTGGAAATGAGATGATTGACCTCTCGTAATACAACCATCTTCCTTTGTGCCAAGTATGACTCCAACCAGTGGAGAATTTTCTCCATGATTCCCATTCACTTTAGTTTTGCTAAGGCTCCTTGATACCACACTCTGTCAAATACTGACTTGATGTCAAAGACATTCACTGTCATCTCACCTCTTGAGTTCAGCTTTTCTGTCCATGTTCTTGGATCAAAACTGTAATGAGTTCAGGAGATGAGTAGTCCTAGCAGAACATCAGTGAGCATGTACTGGCTGTGTCAGTGCTATTTAATAGCTCTTCAAATGACTCCTTCCATCACTTCACTGACACTCAAGGTTAGACCTGATGGGGAGGTAATTGGTAGGATTGAATTTGTCATGCTTTTTGTGAACAAGACATACATGGACAATTTTCCACCTGTTCCGGCAGATGCCAGTGTTGTAGCTGTACTGGAGCATCTTGGCTAGTGACAAAGATTGTTTTGGAGATCATCTCTAGCACTGCTGCTGGAATGTTGTCAAGGCCCAGAGCCTTTGCAATATCTTTAGTTACTACTTATATCAGGTGGCGTGAACTGAATTGGCTGAAGACTGGCATGTGAGATACTGGACATCTCTGGAGGAAGCCAAAATTGGAATCTTCTCCGCACTTTAGGCCAAAGATGGTTGTAAATGCAGCTTTACAAAGATTGTATTGTAAATGCAATCCCCCATCCTTTAGGGTAAGGATATTTAATATTTGTTTAAAATTGTCTACCACCATTCATAGAACATAGAACAGTACAGCACAGAACAGGCCCTTCGGCCCACGATGTTGTGCCGAGCTTTGTCTGAAACCCAGATCAAGCTATTTCCTCCCTATCATCCCGAAGTACTCCATGTGCCTATCCAATAGCTTCTTAAATGTTCCTAAAGTTTCTGACTCCACTATACCTGCAGGCAGTCCATTCCACACCCCAACCACTCTCTGAGTAAAAAACCTACCTCGGACATCCTTCCTATATCTCCCACCATGAACCCTATAGTTATGCCCCCTAGTTACCGCTCCATTCACCCGAGGAAATAGTCTTTGAACGTTCACTCTATCTATTCCCCTCATCATCTTATAAACCTCTATCAAGTCTCCTCTCAACCTCCTCCGCTCCAAAGAGAAAAGCCCAAGTTCTCTCAACCTTTCCTCATAAGACCTACCCTCCAAACCAGGCAGCATCCTGGTAAATCTCCTTTGCACTCTTTCCAGTGTCTCCACATCCTTCTTGTAGTGTGGTGACCAGAACTGCACACAATATTCCAAATGTGGTCTCAGCAAGGTCCTGTACAGTTGCAGCATAACCCCACGGCTCTTAAACTCCAACCCCCTGTTAATGAATGCCAACACACTATAGGCCTTCTTCACGGCTCTATCCACTTGAGTGGCAACCTTCAGAGACCTATGGATATGAACCCCAAGATCTCTCTGTTCCTCCACATTCTTCAGAACCCTACCTTTGACCCTGTAATCCACATTTAAATTTGTCCTACCAAAATGAATCACCTCGCATTTGTCAGGGTTAAACTCCATTTGCCATTTCTTGAGTGTCACAACTGGTGTTGTGACCAGTATCAGAGATTATGGAGGGGAAACGGTGTTAGGGGAGACTGAGCAGTGATGTGAGTGGTTGAGGAAGAAACCTAACAAAGACAAGAGATTTAAAATCTCTTCAGGTCAATGAACTTAAGGGATATGTATTCATAAAATCAGAAGAATTAGGAGAAGTTGTAGACTATTCTGCCAATCAAACTCAGCCATTTGATAAGATCGTGGCTCATCTGACTGGCTTTACCTTCACTTTCCTGCCTGCTCCCATAACCTTTGACTCCCTTTTTAATCAGAAATCTGTCTTACTCAGCCTTGAATATATTCAATGACCCAGTCTCCACTGTTCTCTATGGAAGAACATTCCAAGGAGAGTTCCTCTCAGGATCTACTCTCAGCACCTCCCTTGTTGAGCCCCTTCAGAACCTCACATGTTTCAATAGCATCACCTCCCATTCCTCCAAACTGCACAAAGTATAGGCCCAACCTGCTGAACCTTTCCTCATTCGACATGATAAAGGGCATCAGTGCAATTAGGTTTTGCCACAAGGCCTCCCCAGATTGCTCGGTGCAGGATTCAAGCTGGAGCTGGGACAGGAATATCCAAAGGCTTGAGCACTGGATAAGAAGTGAGAAAGCACTGCTCAGTAGCTGACTGGAAACCTGGGCCAATATTTCAGATAGGGTCTGGTCAAGTTTAAGGAGAACTTTCTCCCTGTGGAATTGGGTTGGTAACTCTAATTTATCCTGTCGAGCTGAACATGTGACATCTGCCAGCAGTGTGAACATTGTGAGGGAACCCAGAGTTATAAGATTAAAAAGCGTGATTTCCCCTGTGAAGTCGGGATAAAAATCAAAAGCTGGATTCGTCTGCTGCACAAAGGTTCAGAGGTTTATAAGCATTCCTTGGCATAATTGTGTGCTCAAGGACACTAACATCATGGTGCATACGATATGATATATCCTTCTTCATCAGGCAGTTTGTGAATAACAGGAACTGGCGTCTACATCACCACAGCAAGGCATTGATAAATTGTAAGATACCATAGTCTAACAATGATGTGGAGATCCCGGCATTGGACTGCTGAAGGAAGCTCATCCCTCTGAATTACTCCTGGCATTGTTCACTCCCCCAACCCTCCTGATGATGCTCATTCCCTGCACCACATAACAATGATCATCACTCTGCAACCTCCCCCCGCCCCCCCACCTTGTAAATGTTCACCCACTGCACAGCCCCCATCTGCTGAAGGAGCAGCGCTCTGAAAGCTCGTGATTCCAGATAAACCTGTTGGACTTTAACCTGGTGTTGTGGGACTTCTTACTATAATCTAACAATGGATAACATTAAGGATGGCCTTAAATCACTTGTCAATGAATTCTGGAAGCAGAGTGAAACAAGAAAGTGTCCACCATCTACATCTCACAGTATCATATTTACTCGAAGAATGTTGACGAAAACAAAAGATGTTGGGGACAATTTTCTGCGCATGCGCTGATCTGTCAGTGGGGAGATTGAGCACGCAAACTGCACACCCTCCCCCCGCCCTCCCCCCACCCCACCAAATTGCTGGCCTCCCGATCGCCATCTTCCCCGACCAAACCCCATGATCGTCGGCCTCCATGACTTCTCCAATGGCTGGCTTACCCAACCGACACCCCTCATGACCAGCCCCAATTGCCCTCCTCCTGCTTAACCCCACCGATCCCTAATGTAGAGTGCGCAGCAGGGTCCCCCACCACTACCGATCAGCCTCCCCCACTCCCTTGGCACTGCTGGGTGTCCGGTGAGCAATGCCAGGGTGCCCAGTGGAACCCCACCCCTTGACCTCCCGGAGTGCATGGGGGGAGCCTCAATGGTCTCCGTCCCCACCAACGGAGTGATCATGCCTGGTCCTTGTTGATGGAAACCAGCTTCAGTCCCTGCTGGTGGGAACCTCAGCTGGCTGGGGGGTGGGTGGAGAGGGAGCATGAACGAGCCTCAATGGTATCATCCAGGCTCACTCATGATATGGAAATTGGAATTTCCACATGGTAATCAGCCTCACACTAATTTCCCACGTGAGGCTGATGACGTTCTAAAAAAAGGGCCATTTCTCAGCCTGGTGGCTACTTCAGTGCAGCAGGCCAGGAAAATTGCACCTGTTGCCCAGCATGTGTGCTTTTTGCTGGTTCAGCTTCTTTATGGGTTTTTAGATTCACTCCAGCATCTTTCATGGTAAAAGTGTAACTACTGTAGTGTGACAGTGATAGTTCTCCCCTTAATTGGGATCGTGCCATCTTACTGTCCTCTGTAAATTTCTACTGAGGGATTTAAAATATATACTCTCCAAATATTGATAGGTATCTTAAATATCTACCTGGAACATTATTTAAATTGACAAGGTACTTGCTCCCTGTGTGGATGAGGAAAAGGACTGTAGGGAGGATAAGCTAACTGACCACTGCACTGTGGCACAGGCAGCCATTCAAGAGGGGGGAGTAAAAAGAAAAGTGGTAGTGGGAAGCGATTCTATAATTAGGGAGACAGATAGCATCCTTTGTAAGCAGGATAAAGAGTCCCGCATGGTATGTTGCCGACCTGGTGCCAGGGTAAGGGCCATATCTAACCGGTTTGAAAGGATATTGAAGTGGGAGGGGGAGGGGGTGGATGGATCCAGTTGCTGTGGTCCATGTAGTGACAAACATGGGCAGGAATAGACAGGAGGACCTGTTTGGGGAATATCAGGAACTAGGAACCAAATTAAAGAACAGGTCCTCAAGGATTATAATCTCTGGATTATTACCCGAGCCACATGCGAATTGGCAAAGAGAGAAGGAGATTAGTGAGGTAAACACGTGGCTAAAGGAGTGGTGTGGGGAAGAGGGGTTCCATTTTGTGGGGAACTGGCATCAGTATTGCAACAAGAGAGAACTGTACTGATGGGATGGGCTCCACCTGAACTGATCTGGGACCAGGACCCTAGCGGAAAGGCTAAATAGGGAAGTCACAAGGACTTTAAACTAGTAAATGGGGGGTGGGGGGCAGGGGCAGAGCTCAGTAGAAGTTAGTAAAGTTTCCAGAACTAGTCGTAGAGTAGAGAGTATGGAAATTGGCAGGAATAAAACTTCAGGCACAACAGATAAAGGGACAACTATGGGAAGAAGGGCAGTCAACACAGCACTGAGGGTGCTGTACCTAAATGTGCGCAGTATCTGGAACAAGGTAAATGAGCTGGAAGCACACATTGTAATTGAAGGGTACGATGTTGTGGGCATCACAGAGACGTGGCTGCAAGGGGATCAGAGGCGGGATCTGAATATCCAAGAATATGTGTCCTATCAAAAGGACAGGCAGATGGGTAGAAGAGGCGGTGTTGCCTTGTTGGTAAGAAACAAAATTAATCATTAGTAATGGGGAAGGGATGGGTAGAATTGTGTGGGTAGAGCTGAGGAATCGCAAAGGGAAAAAGATCTCGATTGGAGTTATGTACTAGCAGTACTCAGGATCCTTGTTGGACCGAAAATAAATCAGGATATAGAAAAGGCAATATTACAGTAATCTGGGGGGATTTCAACATGCAAGATGGACTGGGAAAATCAAGTTGGTAGCAGACACCAAGATAAAGAATTTGTGGAATGTCTATGGGATGTTTTTTTGGAGCAGCTTGTGCTGGAACCCACTGGGGAACAGGCACTTCTGGATTTGGTGATGTGTAATGAGGCAGACTTGATCAGGGAACTTAAGTTTAACCTTTGCTGTGCGTTTTCTTCACTACAGTAATAATAAAATGTAGGTGATTTGGACTCAGGTTTTAAATTGATCGAAAGCATCCGAGTCTGGAAATTAGAATATTGATTGCGAATAAGCATATTAAAAGCAAGAAGTGAAAATGCCAATCTGAGGCTGATTTATAGGCTCTTTAAATATTGGTGCTTAATTGTTGTTTACTGAAAGGGCTCTGATGTGTGCCACCATGAGGTTATAAGGCGAAACCTCAGGAATGCTAATTTTCAATGACCTTCTGCAAACGACAAAGACAAAATAAACACGCAGCTGAAACACAAGGACCTCAACTTGACAAGGTCAAGGTCACCGTAGCTCTATAAAGAGCTTATATATTGATACTGGAAGGAAACAACTCAGTGCTCCAGTAGGATTGTCCCATTGCTTTGTAATCAAAGTTCAATAGCCAAATGGCTTTCACAATGGCCCTGTTTTAGTTTTTGTTCAATTTATTAATACACAGGGTAATAGAATTTTGGCTATGGGAGAAGTAGTGACATTGGATTATTAGCTAGTGACATTACCGCAGAGGCCGAGGCTACTATTTTGGGACACTGTTCAAATCCTACCAGGGCAGCTGGTGGAATTTAAATTCAATGAATAAAAGTTAAAGCCATTCTCAGAAATGATGATTATGAAACTATTGTCAATTGTTGTCAGAGTATCTTATGAAGGTTCTATAATTTCCTTGCTTTTGTACTCAATGGGTGGAATTTTACCATCTCGCCCACCACAGGAATTAAAACAGGCGGGACATGGACCATACAAAGGTCCATTGACCTCAGGTGGGATTTTCCGACCTTGGAGAGAGTCTGCAGATAATGCATTGGATTTATCAACTTTAGAGACATTAGCTTTATCAGCGGCAGAAAATGTCTCTCTAAAACCCAGGATCTCAAATGCCTAATTAACTGTTTTCTTAACTCTCCGTACCATCTTCAACAATTTGTGCACACATATCCCCAGGTATCTCTGCTCCTGCACCTCCTTTAAAATGGTAACCTTTATTTTATATTGCCTTTCTTCTTGCTTGCTATTGTGAAGCTTGAAATTGTGCCCTGCACACCCAAATCTATTGCCAGAATTTTACCACTGATGCGCGATTAAATCACTCGGGAGGTTAGATCGTACCCGGGAAATAAAGGCTTTTATTAGTAACAAGAATGGAGCATACTATATAACAATACAATCCCAGACTAAAGGGTCACCAGGCAGTGCAGTGACCTTTATACTCCTCCAGGTAGGCGGAGCCAACTGGAGTGTACCACAGAACAATATCAACAGGTAGAACACCCCAACCCTAACCCCAACAGTGACAACAGTAACATATCTACAAATACCCACAGTGCTGACCATCTATGGTTCAGTACCCATAGTGGTAACGATCTATGGTTCACCACAACCACCTCGCCTGCCCGAGGCTCATAAGATCCCGTCTGAGGCCAATAGAGAATGCTGTTCCTGTATTTTGATAAAATTCCGGCACGTCATTATTATAGATCAAGAAGCGCAGCAATCCAATGGTGAACCTTTGGATACCTCCTCCTGTCTGAAAAACAATTGTTTCTCGTCTCTCAGAGAAATTCGTTTGCTGTGGTCCTTTTTATTCCATGGGCTTCTCCTTTTTAGGCAGTCCCTTAGGTTCGAGGATGATCTGCTTTGACACTGGCTTGATAAATTCTAAGATGGCTGATAAATTCAGTGCATTATCTGCAGCCTCTACTGCATATGGTGCAGCTGGTGCTTGAAAGGTTGGGCAGATGGCTTGTTTGGAAGTTTGTATATTCCCTCCAATGCCTCAACTTTGCTTCTGCAGGTTTCCAATTAAGTAGCTCAATGTGTTTGGTGCATTCCCAAATGAGCCTTTGCCATTTTGGTCACTCACAAACTAAAGTTTCCCATGAGTCTGTGGGGCTTAAGTTCATCACTGATGCATCGATGACCTCTCCAAAGAATTTCTGCCATCCTCCTGGGAGTCTGTTGCTATGAATGAGTTGAGCAATTGCTCCGGAGTCCGGTCTCAGATATACAAGCGACATTTCTGGCCCAGTGCAGCTGGTTTTGAGTGATTCGCAGCTCAAGCTAAACTTTGCTGAGAAACCTGTCATGTGGTGCTTTATAAAATGCCTTTTGAAAATCCCAGTACACCACATTATCCTCATTAACCATCCACGTTGCTTCAAAAAACTCAAATCAAATTCGTTAACCATGATTTTCCCTAAAGAAATCAGTGCTGGTTTTCTTTAATTAATCCACATTTAATTCTGTCCCAGATCATCATTTTTAGAAGTTTTCCCACCACTGAGGTTAAACTGCCTGGATGCATACGGTTTTGAGCCATTCCAGATGATCAGCCAGTATTGTAGCGCCAAGTCTGGTGTCAAGTTCGAAGTGGAGATGCCGGCGTTGGAGCGTCAAGTTTGAAGTCAGTTTTAAAGCCTTTAACTTCCATAGTGACTGACCCAAAAGTCTTGTTTGTGATCCCTTAGGAAATCTATATTCTCATTTCTTGCTTTATTCACAATTTCTTGAATTGTCAGCTTTTCATAGACATTCTCTTGCCTTCTTCCTTCAATTCTTTTTTAGATTTACAGAACTGCATCAAGTGTCCTGTCTTTCCACATTGGAAATACTCTGTACCTCCTGCCAGGCGATCTTGCTGCAGCATAAGCACCTCAAGATGTCTTTTGTAGTGTTTCCAGCCCTTTTGCTCATTTTGGCAAGTTTTAGTGTGGGTGTGGATGCCACTTTTGGGCCTAACCACCAGAGTTATCCAAAGCCTTGGTATTTTGACAGATTATTGCCCGAATGTGCTCCCTAACTTTGACCTGTCACGTATATAGAACCACTTTGGGTTGAGGAATGCAATGAATGCTTTTAGAACATTTTCAAAGTCTGAAAAGAGCTCCTCTCTGCCCTGTGTCAGGAGGACATCAGAAATAGGCGAACTAACCTGGCATGCAAACCCAACACTTCTCAATAGTGTTGGAAGTGTTTATTCCACAACTCCCAACGTTGGCTCCTCTGTGGACCTTGAAGATTTTTGAACGTCTGCGGAAAGGTCAGTGACTGCTCGACTGGCAGTTGGATTGCTACTGATTATCAGTTTGCTCTCATCAAGGGAAGTATTCTTATTCTTCCTTTCAAATCTTTCTTCCACCTTTTTCCTTCGGGAAAAAGATACAAAAGTCTGAGGTCACATACCAACCGACTCAGAGGTAGAGGTAAAGACTCAAGAACAGCTTCTTCCCTGTTGTGCTGTCAGACTTTTGAATGAACCTTGCATTAAGTTGATCTTTCTCTACACCCCAGCTATGACTGTAAGACTATATTCTGCACTCTCTCGTTTCCTTCTCTATGAATGGTATGCTTTGTCTGCACAGGCGCAAGAAACAATACCTTTCACTGAAAATACATGTGACAATAATAAATCAATAATCAAATCAAAGAATTTCTCTTCCAATTCCTCCTTGTAGATTTGTTATCAATGGCACCAAATCAGTGTTAGATTGATGTCTCTACCTCTGCTACCATGTTTTGTGGCTTACTTCATGGCCTAATTTATACTGGGAGGGGTTCCCTCTATGCATGAGGCCTTATGTTTGACTCGGGTAGATTTCTTCAAAATTATTGTATTTGCATGATAACCTACAAGTTAAGTGCATCTCTCTTGTGTGTGGGCTATTCCATCGTCTCTTTAGGATCTCCAGCACATGACTCTGATGTCACTGTTACGTCATGATACACATCAACATCTCATGAGCACAACTATTAACCTACTATGCTACAACAGGTACAGACAAAGCCCTAAGGCTGACCTGGAAATCTAATTGTCACTCAAACAACAACAAGAGTGATGTTCGGTGAGCATCCTGACAGAAATATCAAACTTTTTTTTGTTGTTCTCAAAGGAATGGGCAGCTTCTCTCTGGAAGGACCAGTTGGTAAGGTGGCTATTTGGAACCCCCCAGCCGCTAATCTTCATTGTTTAATATCAGGTTAATTTAAAATAACATTTTTGGCCAGTCTGTGCCCACAAATAAATATCCTATTGGTTGCCTGAGGCTTGGCATTACCAAATTCAAAACATTGGACATAAGATGATCCAGTGCTGGAATAGACATGGACCCACTGAAAGTTGGACTGCCTGGCACAAAACCAGACGAATGGCCAACCTACCGAGTTCGCTACATTCCGCCTGCAGGATCTCATCCCCCTTTCTCCCTCTGCTGGCTACACATCCCCTGACCAGATTAATTCAATGGTTGAATAACTTTGTCATGTTCCCATGTTCCAAATTAATTGGTAATCTGCGTGATAATTTATCTGGGCCAATTACTTCTCATTGATTATCTTTTAAATTTTAGATAACTTTTCTTTGTGAACTTACATGCTTACTTTTAACATTTAGGGCCCTATTTTACCATTTTGATTCTAAGTGCTGGGCAGACTTGAAACTGAGTGTTTCAGATCCAACTTTTAGACCTCAGGTGCCCCCATACGCACTCTGCCTGCAAAAATATCAGCGATTCCGAATTGCGCTGTGGAAGACTGTGGGCGGGGCTTAACGCGCCAAAAACCCTGCAGCTCCGATCGGAGCCTCCAACTTCGCATGCGCAGAATAAAAATGACAGAATGCGGCTCCACTGCCACAGCGCTCCCGGGCCGGATAATGCCTCCCCCTGGCCCCCCCAGACATTGCCCCACCCCCACAATATTACTGACCCCCTTATATCCCCCTCCGCCACCCAAAACAATTGCGGGCCCCTCCCCCCCTTCCCCGTCACTGATCACAGGCAGAGTGGCAGTGGACTCCCCCTCCCCCTCACTGATCTCAGGCAGAGTGGCAGTGGATCCCCCCTATCTCAAGCAGAGAGCTGTTGGACCCACCTTCTCCCCCCCCCAACTGATCTCAAGCCAGAGAGCCATTGGATGCTCGGTACTTACCTCCTCAACTGGAACGCCCGAATCGGACTTTTGTGGAGCATGTCTGTTTCGCGCCGATTCTGGATGGGTGAATGTGATGGTAAAAGAGGGAAGTGGCGGTAAGGTTGGGCGTGCAGCCCATTAAGTCAATTTAAATGCACGCAAATGCATTTAAATGGCCATCACATCCATTTCGGGTGCAGTTCCTGATCGTGCCATTAATCGGGCGGATCGCGCTACTTGCCTCACGCCTGACTTTACCAAGTTTCCGCACCCAAAAAGGAGCACAACCCGATGGTAAAAGCGGGCCCTTACTATCAGCTCATGGAACAGGCCAAGTGCAGAATGAAGTTCTCACTTCTCCAGCTGAGGAATACACCTTACCCCTTGTTACACCAAAGTTCTTTATTCCATTGACCATGTGAATGGTTTCAGATTGAAGTTGAAATTTTCATGCAGTTTGCATAAAACTTTATTGTTGTGGAATTCTGCCCAAAGATACTGGGCTGAGACTGTTAAACTCATTTTATATTGAGCTGTTACTGTTGGCAAAGAGGTAGAATTATCACCCTTTCAGCCCGGGCCTCATTCACATCTTGGTCACAGATGATCAGGCTGTGTGCTAACACCCATCATCTGGTCAACATTCTAACCTCTTTACATTTAGTTGATATACGTTTTAGGGGACAGTTACCCCCTGGTTCATTCGCCAAGGCAATGCTTCGACTAATCGGAGTCGACCTGCCTCGTTTGAATTTGAACAAAGCTCAGTAGCTAACTGTCCCATGCTGCATTCCTCATGGCAACACCTCCACCAATCAGAGTTCACTTGCCAACCAATCGGCACTCTCTTCTTTTGCAGTAAAAACTGTTATTCTCCCATTAGGGTTGGAAAATTCTTGCAAGCTATCCTGATGAGTGCAAAGTGAAAATGTTTTGGTAGCATCTCTCTTTTTTCAGCAATATAGGTTTTGTGTCTATCGCATCATAATAACCAGTCATCATTAAAACTTTAGACAATATTAAAACATAAAACAATGCAGAAGCAAAGTTTTCTTTGATTTTATGGAACTTGCAATCTCATATGGAGCTCCTTGGAAGTATATAGCTGGAATTCACACACTCGAGATAATTCCAACCAGTAGAATGGGAGACATACAAGCAAATTCTCAATCCATTCACCCAGAAGGTGAAGATCTGCACTGGTGGGCAGGGGGAAAGGCAGGAGGGTGGCTGTAGTGGTGAACTTGTAAGGCAACCTCTATTTAGAAACATACATATAAAATAGAAGTAGGAGTAGGCCATTCAGCCCTTAAAAACTGCTCTGCCATTCATTATGATCATTAAATTCAATACCCTGATCTCGCCGTCCCCCCATATCCCTTGGTCTCTTTTGCTCCAAGAGCTCTATCTAATTCATTCTTTAAATCATACAACATTTTGGCCTCAACTACTTGGTGGTTGTGAATTCCACAGATTCACCAGTCTCTGGGTGAAGAAATTTCTCCTCACCCCAGCCCTGAAAGGTTTACCCTTATCCTCAAATTATTTCCCCTACTTCTGGACTCCTCCACCATTGGGAAGATTTTTTCTGAATCTACCCTGTCTAACACTGTTAGAATTTTATAAGTTTCTATGAGATCCCTTCTCACTCTTCTAAACTCCAATGAATATAATCCTAACCGACTTAGTCTCTCTTCATATGACAGACGTGCCATCCTAGGAATCAGCCTGGTAAACCTTTGCTGCATTCCCTCTATAGCAGGGGCATCCTTCCTCAGATAAGACCAAAACGGCACACAATGCTCCAGGTATGGTCTCACTAATGCCCTATACAATTGCAGTCAAACATCCCTATTCCTATATTCAAATGCTCTCGCTATGAAGGCCAACATACCATTTACCTTCTTGACTCCTGCTGTACCTGTGCACTTACTTTCAGTGACTGATACACGAGACACCAATGCCTCACTGAGTATCCACCTGTCTCAATTCACACCCATTCAAATAATAACCTGCTTTCTTATTTTTGCTACGGAAGTGGATAGCATCACATATATTCACATTATACTGTATCTGCCATGCATATGCCCAGTCACTGATTCTGTCCAAATCATGCTGAAGCATCTCTGCATCCTGCTCACAGCTCACCCTACCACCCAACGTTGTATCATAAATTTAATGACTTATCATAATACATAATTAGTACATCTGGTGAAATATTGAGTATCTCTCATTACATCATTGACAACTGTAAATTCAAAGTAGTTTGATTCTGTCCATGGACCTAATGAGGCTCATTGGCTCACCATTGCTGGGAAGATGGACAGCTTTGCTAATATTTGACCAGCTGTCAGAAAGATGTTTTCAATTTATCTGCTAGCTTCTCTAGATGCACCCGAGCTGTGCATTGCTCAACGCAGGGATATAAGTCACAACGTTTTACACAACGGGCCTGATTTTACCATTTTCATCCCAAGTGCTGAATCTGGGCGTAATGCAGATCCGACTGAGGAATCTGCTTTCAGGCGCCCCCATACGCTCTCAGCCATCTCCAGTCCCATTCGCGCTGTGGGCGGGGCTTAGCGCGGCCAAAACGATCGGAGCTCTGAACTGCGCATGCACAGTTGGAAAAAAAGTTGAAAATGCGCACCTGTCACATCACTCCCGGGCCAGATAATGCCTCCCCCTTGCCCCCACAGACATTGCCCCACCCCCACAGCATTACAGACCCACCTATCCCCCCACCACCCAGAACAATTGCGAATCCCTCCCCCCTTCCCCCTACCGATCCCAGGCAGTGTGGCAGTGGACCCTCCCCCTTCCCTCACTGATCTCAGGCAGAGAGATCCCCCCTCCACCTGACAGATATCAGGCAGAGTGATCCCCCTCACTCCCAGCCCAGACTCTCCCGCACAAGGCCCCATCCCACCTACACTCCGATGGCTGTGTGACACCTCCCTCTCTCTCCCATCGCTAATCATTGAGGCACTCATCCACCAGCACCGCCCCCCTCCCCCGCCCCCTCCCCCCAGCAGCACACCTGCAAGTGCTCACTTGCTTTCCCCCAGTGCTAACAAGCAAACTGCATAGAACCTGCTGGAATGCTCGGTCAAACTGCCTGCAGCTGATCTGCCCTAACGAAGGGCAGCTCCATAAAAAATTCCAGAATGGACAGGCAGGCAGTACAGGACAATGTGCGCACGACCAGCCCCCCGATTTTCTGAGGACGACTTGGGGAGGTTGCTGGATGCAGCTGAGGTGAAGCGGGCCACCCCTCTTCCTCCCAGGAGGACGCAGACCCAGGGGGGCTGATGGCCATGCGACCTGGGAGGCAGTCACCGCCTCAGTCAGTACCAGGGCACTGGCCCCCCCAAACCGCGAGGCAGTGCTGGAAAAAGAATGAGTGACCTCATCCGTGCAGCAAGGGTGAGTGCTGCACCCCATTCAGCATGCTCCCCCATATCTCCCCCAGATCCTCCTATTCCCAGCACCCTGCATGCTTCCAGCTCCTGACCCCCAAGCACCTCCTTCCTTTCCCCCCAATGAGCCCCACTGCGTTTGCCCGCTGAGGGTCACCACCTGATTCTCTGCATGAGTCACACCACCATTTATTTCATGGTTCCTTCTGTCTCCACAGAAGACGACCGAGCACAACACTCATGAGCGGGCGAAGACAGGGGGTGGTGAGCCAGACCTCCAGGTCCTCACCCCGTCCGAGGAGCGGGCGCTGGAGCTCACCAGAGCGGGCTGTCAGCGACAGCATGGTTGGTCTGCCGTCCAGTCATTTCTACACTCACTTTGAGGCAACTTCTTGGGGGCATGAGGTTCGGGAGCAAGGGGCAAGATCTAAAGGAGATGTATGAGGCATTTAATTTTCATTGAGAGGATCGTGGGTGCCTGGAACTCACTGCCCAGGGGAGGTGGTGGAAGCGGAAACTATAGGGACATTTAAGGGGCATCTCTACAGCTATCTGAATGGGATGGGAACAGAAGCATATTGGGGCAAACAAATCAGATGGGCAGCCTGGTCGCTACAGGGTTGGAGGGCCGAAGGGCCTGTTCCTGTGATGTAATTGTCTGGGTTCAGTGTTCTATGTTCAAGGGAGCCATGTGATTCATGTCATAGAATCATAGAAAACCTACAGTATAGAAAGAGGCCATTTGGCCCATAGAGTCTGCACCGACCACAAACCCACCCAGGCCCTACCCCATATCCACCCACTAATCCCTCTAACCTACGCATTTCAGGACACTGAGGGCAATTTTTAGCATGGCCAATCAATCTAACCCGCACATCTTTGGACTGTGGGAGGAAACCGGAGCACCCGGAGGAAACCCACACAGACACAAGGAGAATGTGCAAACTCCACACAAGCCGGGAATTGAACCCGGGTCCCTGGAGTTGTGAAGCAGCAGTGCTAACCACTGTGCTACCGTGCCGCCCCAATGCACCCTGATGCACTACAATGTTCCCAATGCTCCGCCGGGCAGCGTTGTCGGGGGTGCTTCCCCAGGCTGCAGAAGTAGCACTTCGGGCCTCGAGACTGCCGCAGCGGTTGGGTCATTGGTGGGACGTGGCATGGCGTAGGCCTGTGGCCCTCCCGAGTACAGAGGTGGCGGCGACTGCGGCGTCCACGATGCCCTCCCGTGGTCGGGGGTGTAGGCCTTGAGATTACGGAAGGCCACCTCTAACGAGTCAGCAAGTGCTACAGTCTTTTGTAGGTCCAGGCCACCCTGTTCCAGCAGTCGTTGTCTGATATAGTTTGACCTGATACCCGTGACATAGGCATCTCTGATTAAGTCCTCCATGTTTTGGGTGGCTGTTACGGCCTTGCAGTTGCAGGCCCTGCCAAGCGCTCGCAACGCACGCAGGAATTGGTCGCCCGATACTCCTGGCTGTTGTCTGCAAGTAGCCAGAAGATGTCTGGCGTAGATTACATTAGTCTGTCTTTTAAAAGTTCGATCGCATCCTCGTAAGTTTCAGTGTCTCGGATCATCGAGAATACCTGATCGCTGACCTGGGCGTGGAGCTTGTCGGTTTTGGTCCGGACGACAGAGGTGGAGGCGGAGGCAGAGAGGAAGGTTTTGAAACATCGCAGCCAGTGATCGAAGCTGTTCGAGGCTCCTACAGCTTGAGGATCCAATTCTAATTTAATCGGGTTTTAATATCTGCTCCATCCCAAAACCTTTTTTTTTCAGGGAGTGGAACCCCTTCCTATTAACAAATCGTCGTGGATTCTGTAGGGGGGCCCTGAGGGCGACATGGGTGAAGTCGACCACCCCCTGCACATTCGGCATCTCCGCAATTGCAACAAACCCCGCAACCCAGGCTTCCTGATGGGCCTGGTCCAGGTAGAATTTGATGTACTGCCCAGCCCAGGCATAGAGGGCTTCAGTAACCTGCTTGACACAGGTGTGGACTGAAGACTGGGAGATGCCACAGACATCTCCGCTCGGGCTCTGGAAGGAGCCAGTTACATAGAAGTTCAGAGCAGCCGTCAATCTGACAGCCACTGAGAGTGGCTGCCCCCCCTCGCCCCAAGGCGCCAGGTCCTGCAAAAGGTTGCACAGGTGTCGCATGGTATCCTTTCGGAGTCGGAGACGTCGGCAGCATACAGTGTCCAACATCTCCTCGAAGGACGAGGAACTGCCGGGGTCTCTGCTCCCTCCTTCTCCTATGGCCCCGCTCTGGGTGAATGGCAGCCGCCTCCTGCCTCGGATGGTCGTCTCCCTCCGGTCCTGCAGGGTTCAGTTTCAATTCTGTGGAATAGTCGCTGAATGAATAGAGAGTATTGACATATGGAACAAACTTCTCTGCTTTCAAGGTTTGGACTTGGATGAAGATTTCCAAATAGGTCCTGTCTCTGATAAATAGTATCTTGAATTTACTGACACATCTCATCCAATATTATTGTCAAATGCATTCTATTTGAATGCATTTGCAACTGATGATATGTTTGATTAGAGCCTGTAATTCATAAAGTAGATATCCCAGCAGGTGGTAGTGCCTGAATGTTTATAGAATACTGAATTTGTGGCATTCACGAATACAAATGATAAGTTTAGAAAATTTTCAGCACACTTGGAAACAATTTTCCTGTTCAGCCCAACATATAATAAATTTCACACTCATCTCCACATGATTTCATCTTCATTCGAGAACCCACTTCCAATTAAATCGTATCGAGTAGATTTAGATTGTCACCCATGATGCAATATTTCACAGGCCACGAGTATAGATAGCGCATTTCCAGGCCTCGCACCTTTGATTTGGAAATTGAAACTCAGGGAAACTCAACCCTTTTGGTCCACTTTCCAACTTGTGACATAGAACAGAGAACTGAAAAAGGGATAAATTATTTATTAGCTATCGAGCAATGGTTTCCATTTGTGGGTGAGCCCAGATCAAGGGTTATAAACATAAGATCGCCATTAATAAATCATAGAAAGAAGTTTAAAGTGATTTCTTTACACAGTGAGAGTGGTGTAAGAGTGGAATTCACTGTCATATGGAGTGTTTGAAGCAGAAAGAGCCAATGGCTTTAAGTTGAGGCTTACTTTATCCCAGATAGTGTTGAACTTCGAGAGTGTTTTTGGAGTTGCACTCATTCAAACAAGTGGAGAGTATTTCATCACGCTCCGAACTTGTACCTTATAGGTGGTGGACAAGCTCTAGGAATGCAGAGGTGTTATTCACTACAGAATTCCCAGCCTTTAACCTGCTTTTGTGGCCACAATATTTATATGGCTGGTCCAGTTCAGTTTCTGGTCAATAGTAACCCCAGGATGTTTTTGGTGGGGATGGTAATGTCGTTGAATGTCCAGGGGAGATGGTTAAATTCTCTCTTGTTGGAGATGTGCATTGCCTGGCACTTGCATAACTTGTAGCTTCACCAGGTTGACAGCTCATTTTAAGCATGGCTGATGCTGTTCCTTGTATGCTCTCCTGCACTCCTCATTGAGCTAGAGTTGCCACCTTGGCTTGATGGTGACAGTGTAGTGAAAGATATACGAAGTCATGAGTACTCAGACTTTGGTTGAATTCCACTGCTGCTGCTGAAGGTGCACAAATACTTTTTAAAAAATTCATTCATGGGACATGGGCGTTGCTGGCTGGCCAGCATTTATTGCCCATCTCGAGTTGCCCTTGAAAAGGTGGTGGTGAGCTGCCTTCTTGAATCGCTGGAGTCCATGTTCTGTGGATTGACCCAAAATGCCGTTAGGGAGGGAATTCCAGGATTTTGACCCAGCGACTGCGAAGGAATAGCAATATATTTCCAAGTCAGGATGGTGAGTGGCTTGGAGGGGAACTTGCAGGTGTCGTGTTCCCAATTATCTGGGAACAGATCATTGTCCTTCTGGATAGAAGTGGTTGTGGGTTTGGAAGGTGCTGTCTAAGTATCTTTAGTGAATTGCTGCAGTGCATCTTGTAGAAGGTACACACCGCTGCTACTGAGCGTCGGTGGTGGAGGGATTGAATGGAGGCACCACTTATGGATGCTCAATTTTGATGTTAGATTGTTTTGACTCTATCCCATTTAGCATGGTGGTAGTGGCACACCACATGAGGGACAGTATCCTCATATGAATCTGGGACTTTGTATCCATAAAGACTGTGCAATATTCTCCCGTCAGTACTCTCATGGACCGATGCACCTGTGACAAGTAGGGGGGGGCGGGGGTGTCAAGTATGTTTTTCCCTCCTGTTGGTTCCCTCACCACCACCTGCTGCAGTTTGGAAGATACATCCTTCATGACACAGCCTGCTCATTCAGTGAAGCAACGCTTAGTGATGGTCTTTGAAGTTCCTCACCCTGAATACATTCTCTGCCCTTGCTACCCTCAGTGCCTCTTTCAACTATTATTCAACATGGAGGAGTGATGGTAATCAGCAGGAGGTTTCTTTGCTCCTGTTTGGCCTGATGGCATGAGATTTCAGGGGCTCCGAAGTCAATGTTGACTCCCAGGGCAATTTCTTCCTGGCGGTATAGCACTGTGTCCCTGCCTCTCATGCAGAGCAGGTATACCCAAGGATGATAATGGTGGAGTCTGAGTTACTCATTATAGGTATGGTTCAGTGAGCATGTCTATGTCAGGCTGTTGGCTTGATCAGTCTGTGAAACATCTCTCCCAATTTTGGTACAAACCCCTCAATATTTGTGAGGAGGACTTTCCAGAGTACGGTGTGCCATTGTCATTCCAGGTGCCTAGGTTGATGCTCATCCCGTTTCTTACATTTCTGCAATGGTTTGGTATAACTGTATGCCTTGCTCAGCTATTTCAGAGGGCAGTTAAGAGTCAACCACAGTTTGTGTTTGGAATATCCTGTAGGCTTCGGTTATATCTCTCACCACCTGGTTATCTTGAAGAGAACACTCACTCCTATTGCCTCCCTTTCACCTTTAAAGTACACAATTAGCTTCTATTCTTCCACTTCTCTTATCCCTTAATACACTCCCCTCTGAAGGTAACAAGAGGCCTCCTTGTCCCTTTTCTCCTTCTTCCTCAATCCTGCATCCCTTTCCTTGCCACCATGTGTCCCAGCAACCGAACACTTCCTGTCCTCTTTAATTTTCATTTGCAACCTAACAACGAGCCAGCTTTCCAACAATAAGTTGGGAATCAAGCAATTTGTTTTTAAGATGTTTATAGCACTATGTTCCATTCATTGGGCCCGATTTTACCATTGCGTTGCGCCCATTTTCAGGTGCGAATACCTGATAAAAAGTTGGGCGTAAGGCGAATAGCACGATCTGTGCCCACGCCGATTCCCCCTTTACCAAGGCCCGAAAATGGACGCAATTGGGACAGCACCCAAAACGGACGCAACGTCAATTTAAATGCATTTGCATACATTTAAATTGACTTAATGGGCTGCACGCCCAAACGTACCAGCATTTCCCCCTTTACCATCACGTTCGCCCGTCCAGATGTGGCTGAAACAGACCTGCTCGGCAAAAGTCTGTTTCAGGCGCTCCAGCTTTTGAAGAGGTAAGTTCAGAGCTTCCGGCTGCTCTCTAACTCAGATCGGTGGTGGGGCGGGGGTGGAGGATGGCCAGATGTATCTCTTGTGGGGGGGGATCAGGGAGCAGGGAGGCCAGATCGGTCTCTGGAGGGTGGCATTGGGGAGGGGAGAGGTGAGGATGGAGGCCAAATCATTCTCTGGTGGGGGAGAGTGGGTGAGGAGGAGGGCCAGATGGATTTCTGGTGGGGGGGTCTGCTGCCACTCTGCGGGTGATCGGTCGGGGGGGGGAGAGAAAGGGGGCAGGGGGTCGCATTCGGTCTGGATAGCAGTGGGAGGGGTGGGTGGATAAGGGGGATGGTTATGTTGTGGGGGTGGGACAATGTGTGTGGGGTCCATATCTCCCATTTTATGCGGCCTGAGAGCGATGTGGCAGGGCAGCGCTTTTCAAATTGATTTTACTGCGCATGCGCAGTTGAAGACTCCCATTGGAGCAGCAGCGTTTCAGGTGTGATAAGCCCCGCCCACAGTGCAATTCAGACTCGCAACTTTTTTTTCGGGCCGAGTGCGGATGGAGGCGCCTGTGAACAGGTTTCCAAGTCGGATCTGAATCATGCCCAGATTCAGCACTAAGAATCAAAATGGTAAAATCAGACCCACAGTTCCAAAAATATTTTTAAAAACAAATTGCTGGCTGGAGGCAGAGTGTGGTGACAGGGAATATGAGGAAGAAAGATAGGATGTGAGGATTGTTTCAGGCATGGACTGGTGGCAAATAGCTTGACCGGAATGGCACAATGGGCTAGCATGGGAAATGGGGAGAAAGTGGCCACAGTCCCAGGCTAGTGAGTGAGCCCTGCGAGATTTGACAGGCCTTGGGAAAGGGAAGCCGATAGGAAGGGGGAGAGACAATGATCTGTCCAATAAAACTCAGATGGTAGCAATGAGAAATGAAAGTGACAATTAAAACAAAACCCTGAGGGGGAAGACTGGCTGGCATAAATTCAGGTTAAAAAGCCAATAAATGAATCGCAACATTAGATAATGGAGCAAATAGACAAAGCTCAGAGAAGCAATAGCGCCATCTCGTGACAGGCAACTATAATGACACCTTAGTTGAAAATAGCACCCAGATATGCCAGAAATTAATGTGACAAAGGGGACATGAATGCCAGATCCAGAATTTTTATTACAGGTACAATACTGATGTCCAGTGCAATTGCTAATGGATTCTGAAGCCTTATTAGGAAAATAAAGCCAACCAGGATCAGCTGATAATGAAGTGATGAATTTGGATAATATTTACACAAAAAAATGCTGGAGCTGTGTATAGCAGAGGGTTAATCTAAAATGGACCATTTATAAAGGGAAAAAGAAAGGGGGAAACTTAGACAAAAGGTTCATAATTAAAGAAGGAGCTCTGATCAAAAACCAAAAAATAGTTACAAGGTATATTGCAAAATGTGAGCAATAAACCAAGGGAATTAATTTTACATGAAATTCTAGACTCTAGCATTTAAAAAGTCTGATTATAAACTAGATAAGAATCAGATACAATACATGCAGACGAGAGAGAAAATTTGCCACCTCTGCACAACTTTTCCAAAGGTGGCTTCTCAGGGATGACAGCCACCCACCTAGTAGTGGTGGGCAGTCAATAAGGGTGATTCAGCAGGTACAGAGAAATCTATTGCAATTTGTCAGAAGCCCATGGGCCATACACAGGGTCAGCACCTCATGGAAGCTGATGAGCTATTGTCTAGAGCAACAGACATTAAAAAGGGAATCAGAAAAGAGGAAGTCAAGCATGGTCAATGACCTACCATACTTTTAGCAGATCTCTCAGATTGGGGGTGCTGAGAGAGGGAGGGAATGGGATTTATAGTGGGGTTTATTCTGAGCTGCAATGAGTGCCACATTCATCTCAGCATTCCATGGGCAGTCCATTCCCATGCGAGGGTCAGCACTGCCTCAGGGAACTCTGACACACAGTCACACATTTCCTTTGCTGGTCCACAAGCACCTGTTTATTTGTGGCCCTCGAGGTTCGGCATCTCCAGCCAGGGGGTGAGCTTGGCTGGAGCGTTCCTCTGTCCTTTGATAGGCACTGCCAGATCAGACATTGCCTCTATCATCTGCTCCTGCTGATGACGTTATGACATGACAAGACAAGAGTATATGGTGTTCCGACTGATATAGTGTCGATAGAGGACTGGCTAATTAACAAGAAAGTCAGAATAAATGTGCCATTTTCAGATTGGCAAACTGTGACTCGTGAAGTGTTGCAGGGGTCAGTCCTGGGACTCAACTCCTTCGGACTTAAAAGGAAAGTTCAACTGTATTGGAGCCAAATTTGCTGATGATACAAAGGTAGGTAGGAAAACAGTTGTGAGGAGGATACAAAGCGTTTATAAAGGGATATCAAGAGGTTAAGTGAGTGGGCAAAAAATGACAAATGGAGTGTAATGTGGGAAATATGAGGCTGTCCATTTTGGCAGGAAGAAGAGAAAATTTTATGAGGAAAGATTAGACAGGTTGGGCCCGTATGCATTAGAGTTAAGAAGAATGTGGGATGATTTTATTGAAAATGAATAATTTCCAAGGGAAATTGACAGGGCGGATACTGGGATGGTTCCTCTCAAAGAATATCCTAGAACTGGGACAGTTTAAAATTAAGAGATTTCTCATTTAAAACGGAGATGAGGAGTTGTTTTTCTCTCACAGGATGGAGGGAATTTGGTGAAGATGACAGGATGTGCTCCTTCCTTTTCTACCTTTCCTCAGAAAGAAGAACAGCAGGCAGCGTTGGTAAGTAAGACCTCCTGAGTATTTCTACTGTCCTTAATTTGCAGATGACACAAAGATAGATAGGAAAGGAAGCTGTGAAGAGAACATAAGGAGTGAGCACAAATCTGGCATATGGAGTACAATGTGGGAAAATGTAAAATTACATATTTTGGAAGGAACAATAAAAAAAGCACATTATCTGAATGGTGAGAGATTTCAGAGCTCTGAGGTGCTGAGGGATCTGGGTGACATAATGCATGAATCACAAGAGATTAATATGCAGGTACAGCAAGTAATTAGGAAAGCTAATAAATGCGTACATGTCCCTTAACAGTAATCACATGCTTGAGTGGCATATAAAGGAAGGAATAATGGGAGTTATGACAATAATCATGGAGGATTTTAATTTACACACTGATTGGAAAAATCATGTGGACAAAGGTAGCCCAGATGAGGAGTTCAGCAAATGTTTTTGGGAGTTTCTTAGAGCAGACATTGAAGAGCCAACCAGAAAGCAGTCCACACGAGACTGGATATTGTGTTATGAGACAAGATTAATTAATGGCCTCAGTGAAGGCTCCCTAGATAGCAGCAAACATAATGGGCCCGATTCTCCCATCGCAATGTGCTAGTTTTTTGTCACGTCGGCCATTTCATGGGAACGCATGTGGGACTCCCATCGCCGGAGAGCAGGTGCAATCGAGACCACGCTGGAAATCGGCAGGAACACCAAGTAAGTGATTTTAATCTTTTTAATGTAATTTAAATGTCATTATTGGGCTCGCGACTGAATTCTCCAGGTCGAATAGCATCTCCCACACCGCCACACCATATTTCACTCGGCGGGGTTTAGAGTAGCTGCCCACGTTCGGGGAACTTGCGAGAGATCCCGCTGGAGTGAAGGGGAGACAATCGGGGCCCCCGAGGGGTTGGGTGGCAGGGGGTGATGCTCCCTGGGTATGGGCACCCTGGCAGTGCCAGCCTGTACCCCCTGGCACTGCCCAGGGGGCACCTTGGCACTACCCACCAGGCATGGGGCAGTGCCAACAGGTTGGGGCCTATTGTGGGCGGAACCATCGGTAGGGGTTGGCGAGGGTCCCACTGTCACTCTGGATTGGAATCTGGTTGGGACAGGAGGGAGGCCAGTGATTGGGGCGGGCTGGAGGGGGGTGGTTTGCCAGAGGTGTTTGCCTCCCAGGGGTGTCTGCCTCCCGTGGGGGGTGGTCTGCCAGGGTGGGAGGGGTCTGGAGATTGGGGTGCTCCCGGACTGGGGAAAGTTGAAGCTGGCCCGGAAATGTTCATGGAGGCTTTAATCAGGCCGTGGAGTGTTGGGGGGCAACATTGCGAGGGTCCCAGGTTGGCCAGCGATCGAGCCGGCCAGCAAATGGGAGGCTGACAGATCGGGGTCCCTGCGCATGCACAGAGGCCTGGAACTGTCCGACTCTGACGTGAATTGGCCCCGCCCCCCGAGCTTTTAATGATATTCACGATTGTGACCTCTGCAGTGCACAGAGTGTGGGAGATTCGAGTCTGAACTCCCACTCGAAAAACAATCGTTATTTACATCATTGTTCCCGCCAATTCAGCACTTAGTATTTTTTTGGGAGAATTGGGCCCATTGATTGAATTTTACATTGAGTTTTAGGGAGAGAATGGGTCTAAAATTAATATTTTAAACTCAAGTGAAAGCAATTATGAGGGCATGAAAACAGCTAGCTAAAATGAACTTGTAAATAAGGTTAAGGGATAGGTCAATAGTGACGCAGTGACAGGCATTTAAAAGAATATCTCAGAATACACAGAATAGACAAATTATAATGAGAAATAAAAATTCCAAGGGGAAAAGTTAAAGATAGGATCAACCTGAAAGAAAAAACATATGATTGCACAAGATGGAAGTCAGACGATTGGACAGAATATAAAACACAGCAAAGAATGATTAAGATTAATAAAGGAGGGAAAAAAGTACGAGGAAAAGTGAGAAAATAAGATCAAAGCATGAAGATTCTCTGTAAATATTTAGAGTTAACTTTGAGCATTGGTCCTATAGAAAATGGGTCTGGAAAATTAATAATGATAAATAAGGAGATGGCAGATGAGTTGAATGGACATTTTGCACCAGTCTTCACAATAGAGAATAAAATAATAACATCCCAGATATCGCTGTAAATCAGGAAATGGAAGGGAGAGCGAAATGCAGGAAAATTACATTCACCAGGGAAGTGGCATTGAGCAAATTGCTGGAGCTGCGGTTGACAAGTCCCTGGGTCCTGATGGATTTCATCCAAGGATCTTAAGAGAAATGTCTAGTGAGATAAGTGATGCATTGGTTTTAATTTTCCGATATTTAGTGAAGGTTCCATTCATTTGGAAAATAGTGAATTCAAAAAGGGAGGGAGACAGAAAGCAGGAAATTACAGGCAGGTTAGCCAAACATCTGCCACAGGGAAAAAGTGAGAAGCTATTATTCAAGACATTAAAGCAGGGCGTTTAGATTAATTCCAGGGAATCAGGCAGAGTCAACATTTTGAGAGAGGGAAACCATGTTTAATCAATTTATTAGAGTTCTTTGATGAAGAAAGATGTGCTGTGGATAGAACATAAAAATAGAACATAGAAATACTACAGCACAGTACAGGCCCTTCAGTCCACAAAGTTGTGCCGAACATGTCCTTACCTTAGCGATTACTAGGCTTACCTATAACCCTCTATCTTACTAAGTTCCATGTACTTATCCAAAAGTCTCTTAAAAGACCCTATCGAATCCGCCTCCACCACTGTTGCTGGCAGCCCATTCCACGCACCCACCACCCTCTCAGTGAAAAACTTACCCCTGACATCTCCTCTGTACCGAATCCCCAGCACCTTAAACCTGTGTCCTCTTGTGGCAACCATTTCTGGCCTGGGAAAAAGCCTCCGACTATCCACTCGATCAATACCTCTCAACATCTTATACACCTCTATCAGGTCACCCCTCATCCTTCGTCTCTCCAAGGAGAAAAGGCCGAGCTCACTCAACCTATGCTCATAAGGCATGCTCCCCAACCCAGGCAGCATCCTTGTAAATCTCCTCTGCTCCCTTTGTAAGGCTTCCACATCCTTCCTGTAATGAGACAAAAAGAACTGAGCACAGTACTCCAAGTGTGGTCTGACCAGGGTCTTATATAGCTGCAACATTATCTCATGACTCCAAAACTCAATTCCTCGATTGATGAAGGCCAGTACACCATACACCTTCTTAACCACAGCTGCTTGGAGCGTGCTATGAACTCAGAACCCAAGATCCTTCTGATCTTCCACTCTGTCAAGAGTCCTACCATTAATATTATATTCCGCCATCCTATTTGACCTGCCAAAATGAACCACCTCACACTTATCTGGGTTTAACTCCATCTGCCACTTCTCCACCCAGTCTTGATTCCTATCAATGTCTCGCTGCAACTTCTGACATCTTATCTTAGAATCTTAGAATCCCTACAGCACAGAAAGAGGCCATTTGGCCCATCGAGTCTGCACCGACCACAATCCCACCCAGGCCCTACCCCCACATATTTACCCACTAATCCCTCTAACCTACGCATCCCAGGACACTAAGGGCAATTTTAGCTTGGCCAATCAACCTAACCCACACATCTTTGGACTGTGGGAGGAAACCAGAGCACCCGGAGGAAACCCACGCAGACACGAGGAGAATGTACAAACTCCACACAGACAGTGACCCAAGCCAGGAATCGAACCCAGGTCCCTGGAGCTGTGAAGCAGCAGTGCTAACCACTGTGCTACCGTGCCGCCACATCCCTCCACACTATCCACAACACCTCCAACCTTTGTGTCATCAGCAAACTTACCGACCCATCCCTCCACTTACTCATCCAGGTCATTTATTTTTTTTTAAAATCACAAAGAGTAAGGTTCCCAGAACAGATCCCTGGGGCACTCAACTGGTGACCAACCTCCATGCAGAATATGATCTGTCGAAAAAGGGAACCGGTGGATACTGAACCTAAGAATTCCAGAAGGCATTTGATAAGGTGTCACATTAATGCGGAAAATAAAAGGTGATGGTGGGGGTAAGGAGGGAAGTGATGTTAAATATTGGCTTGGATAGAAAATTGGCTGGCTCACAGTAAACAGAGGGTAGGCAGAAATGGGTTATTTTCTGGTTGGTAAGATGTAAAGAATGGTGTGCCACTGGGATCAGTACTGGGGCCTCAAGCTTTTAAAATTTGTATAAATTACTTGGATGAAGTGACCAAAGGTATGGTTGCTAAATATGCTGATGATACAAAGGTAGGTAGGAAAGTGAGATGTGTGGAGGATATAAGATGGCTGCAAAGAGATAAAGATGGTTTGTGTGTGGGCAAAGATCTGACATGGAGTACAATATGGGAAAATACAAAATTGTTCATTTTGATTGGACGAATAAAAAGAAACATAGTACATAAATGATGAGATTGCAGAGCTCAGAGATACAGAGGAATCTGGTGTCTTAGTCATGATTCGCAAAAGATTAATTTGCAGGTACAGCAGGTAATTAGGAAAGCAAATAGAATGTTATTGTTTAGTGTGAGGTGAATTGAATACAAAAGTAGGGATGTGATGCTTCAACTGTACAGGGCATTGGTAAGATCACATCTAGAACACTATATGCAGTATTGGTCTCCTTATTTCAGGAAGGATGTAAATGTATTGGAAGCAGTTCAGAGAAGGTTTGATGAAGTAATACTTGAAATGGGAGGGTTGGACAAGCTCAGCTTGTGTCTGCAGGAGTTTAGAAGAATAAGAGGCAGCTTATTTGAAGCATATAAGATTCTGAGGGATCTTGACAGGGTGGATGTGGAAAGGATGTTTCTTCTTATGCAGGAATCTAGAACTTGGGGGTCACTGAAAATTAATAAAACAATTGAACACTACAAAAGCCATCATGAATTCAAGAGGTCAAGTTCTATGTCATTATGACTATATGTTTGCCATTTGGGCATCTTGCATTAGGGAGAGAAACAAACTATTCAGCTATTCCATTCTTCACTCCCCTCAAGACACCAGATGAAGCTTTTTGGAATTTTAAAATGGCCTTTATTCAAGCTGTAGCTCGGCAAACAGCTTTCCACAATATGGTCTACCGATCCCAGGACAAAGGAATACAATGGTAATTATATCTTTAGGCTCAGCTGCAAGTAATTAACATGTATAAATCAAGATTGCACACTCATTCAAAAGTAATCAATATCCAATCCTAACTAATAGTTCTGATCACTTCTTTCATTTCCCACAGTGTGTTTAACCAATTACAACAACTCTACACTTGCCTAATTACAATATCCAATCATTAACATGGCACATACACAGAGCTATATTATCAATAAATACATGCTTATGGTCCTGGACTGTCTGGCACCTGGGTACTTCTTTCTGGTACCAACCAAATAAACAAACTCAAACTAACTCAGGGACAAAATTAAGAGGAGCAGCTCCCTAAAAGGAGGGGGAGCAGCCTGAACAAAAAACAAAGTCAAAAGAAAACTGAAAACATCAAATTAAAATGTGATTGTCGCAGTCTATTATACACCCCAGCCCCTGCGGTGCCCAGCGGGCACGGAAGGCGTCAACTGCACCCGCAGACACTGCATGTTCCCTCTCCAGGGACACCTGGCCATGAATATAGCCGCGTTAGAGGGGCAGAGAGTCGGGATGGACGACCCCATCAATCGCCCGCTGCCTGGACCGATTGATAGCTCGCCTTGCCAGGCCCAGGAGCAGGTTCACGAGGAAGTCATCCTCCCGACCCGCCCCCCTCCGCACCAGGCTGGCACTCTGGGTAGTGACTTATGATTCATATGAAAACACACTGCAGTCCTGGGCTGTTATCAGAACAGTAAGAAGTCTCACAACACCAGGTTAAAGTCCAACAGGTTTATTTGGTAGCAAATACCATTAGCTTTCGGAGCACAGCTCCTTCGTCAGATGGAGTGGATATCTGTTCTCAAACAGTGCAAACAGACACAGAAATCAAATTACAGAATACTGATTAGAATGCAAATCTCTACAGCCAGCCAGGTCTTAAATGTACAGACAATGTGGGTGGAGGGAGCATTCAACACAGGTTAAAGAGATGTGTATTGTCTCCAGACAGAACAGCTAGTGAAATTCTGCAAGTCCAGGAGGCAAGCTGTGGGGATTACTGATAATGTGACATAAATCCAACATCCCGGTTTAGGCCGTCCTCATATGTGCGGAACTTGGCTATCAGTTTCTGTTCAGCGACTCTGCGTTGTCGTGTGTCGTGAAGGCCGCCTTGGAGAACGCTTACCTGAAGATCCAAGGCTGAATGCCCGTGACTGCTGAAGTGCTCCCCCACAGGAAGAGAACAGTCTTGCCTGGTGATTGTCGAGCGGTGTTCATTCATCCGTTGTCGTAGCGTCTGCATGGTTTCCCCAATGTACCATGCCTCGGGACATCCTTTCCTGCAGCGTATCAGGTAGACAACGTTGGCCGAGTTGCAAGAGTAGGTACCGTGTACCTGGTAGATGGTGTTCTCACGTGAGATGATGGCATCCGTGTCGATGATCCGGCACGTCTTGCAGAGGTTGCTGTGGCAGGGTTGTGTGGTGCCGTGGTCACTGTTCTCCTGAAGGCTGTGTAGTTTGCTGCGGACAATGGCCTGTTTGAGGTTGCGTGGTTGTTTGAAGGCAAGAGGTGGGGGTGTGGGTCACTGAAACAACTATATGATGACATCAACAAGTTCCATCCCACCATCAGACTCACCATGGACTACTCTCCGGAATCGGTTGCATTCTTGGACACACACATCTCCATTAAGGACGGTCACCTCAGCACCTCACTGTACCGCAAGCCCACGGATAACCTCATGATGCTCCACTTCTCCAGCTTCCACCCTAAACATGTAAAAGAAGCCATCCCCTATGGACAAGCCCTCCGAATACACAGGATCTGCTCGGATGAGGAGGATCGCAACAGGCACCTCCAGACGCTGAAAGATGCCCTCATAAGAACAGGATATGGCGCTCGACTCATCGATCAACAGTTCCGACGCGCCACAGTGAAAAACCGCACCGACCTCCTCAGAAGACAAACACGGGCACGGTGGACAGAGTACCCTTCGTCGTCCAGTACTTCCCCGGAGCGGAGAAGCTACGGCATCTCCTCCGGAGCCTTCAACATGTCATTGATGAAGATGAACATCTCGCCAAGGCCATCCCCACACCCCCACTTCTTGCCTTGAAACAACCACGCAACCTCAAACAGGCCATTGTCCGCAGCAAACTACCCAGCCTTCAGGAGAACAGTGACCACGGCACCACACAACCCTGCCACAACAACCTCTGCAAGACGTGCCGGATCATCGACACGGATGCCATCATCTCACGTGAGAACACCATCTACCAGGTACACGGTACCTACTCTTGCAACTCGGCCAACGTTGTCTACCTGATACGCTGCAGGAAAGGATGTCCCGAGGCATGGTACATTGGGGAAACCATGCAGACGCTACGACAACGGATGAATGAACACCGCTCAACAATCACCAGGCAAGACTGTTCTCTTCCTGTGGGGGAGCACTTCAGCAGTCACGGGCATTCAGCCTTGGATCTTCAGGTAAGCGTTCTCCAAGGCGGCCTTCACGACACACGACAACGCAGAGTCGCTGAACAGAAACTGATAGCCAAGTTCCGCACATATGAGGACGGCCTAAACCGGGATGTTGGATTTATGTCACATTATCAGTAATCCCCACAGCTTGCCTCCTGGACTTGCAGAATTTCACTAGCTGTTCTGTCTGGAGACAATACACATCTCTTTAACCTGTGTTGAATGCTCCCTCCACCCACATTGTCTGTACATTTAAGACCTGGCTGGCTGTAGAGATTTGCATTCTAATCAGTATTCTGTAATTTGATTTCTGTGTCTGTTTGCACTGTTTGAGAACAGATATCCACTCCATCTGACGAAGGAGCTGTGCTCCGAAAGCTGATGGTATTTGCTACCAAATAAACCTGTTGGACTTTAACCTGGTGTGTGAGACTTCTTACTGTGCTTACCCCAGTCCAACGCCGGCATCTCCACATCATGACTGTTATCAGAAAGCAGTGATATATGCAGTTACAGCCTTTTTTGTTGTCCCTCAGAGCCCTGTGTTCATTATTTTTGCAGCTGTACCTTGCAGCTCGAGCAGTCTCCCAGCCTTTGTTGCATTGAATAATTTTAACCCTTTCAACTTGCCAGGCCCCAGAAGATCACTAAAGACCTTCCTGAATTGTACTCTGGTCCCGCTTAGTCTGAAGTTTAACAACACCAGGTTAAAGTCCAACAGGTTTATTTGGTAGCAAAAGCCACACACCGCTTAGTCTGACAGACAGGACGCCACCTGCCACTCCGAAGAAATCAAATTATTTCTGCAAACTCTTCCCACACCCCAGAAGATCCAGCAAGGCTTTGATGAATTGTGAGTCCACGCTTCCGTAACAGAATTCCGTATTGCTGCTCTTTACTCTTACATACTCGGTAATGATAGTCTGCCTACAGTCACATTAATGGCTAACAAATGCCCTTTAAATTAGCCTTGCCATGTCTCGCTACCACCTCCCGAATATACCTGCCCCCCCTAATTGGATGGCAATCAACAAGGACAAGTCACTAATTGGTTGCCTCATGCAAAGTTTTGCTGAATGCCATGCAACAACCTTGAGTGAAGTTGGGACCCAGGAATTATTCCAATATCAGTTTTGCAACACAGCCGGTAATATCCAACCCTATAAGAATGGAACTGGCAATATTTATAAAAGAGAGTTTAGAGATGGGTGATGTGGACAAAGAAGGGGCACAGACAGTTCTTGGAGTGGCTGGAGCTCAAAGATTTTAAAAAACGTGTTAAATTAGTAGGATAGAACACTGGCAACCAAATTGTGGAAGGGAAATGGAAGAGAAAATCAGAAGTCAGATTAGAGAGATGAAGAGGAAAAACAATTATTGTTCTGGGAGATCTTCATTACCCACTTATTAATTGAGACAAGGAGATAAAGAAAAGGGAACTGAAATCCTCAAGTACTTGCAGGACTGAAGATTGGCTAATGTAGAGCTCATTTTTAAAGGGGAAACAGAACTAATTCAGGTAAAGACAGCCCAGCTAGCATCACATCTGTGAGAGGGACATTTTTAGAGTGTCTAATTAAGAATTAAATTACTAGCAATGCAGATAAAGGGAAAATAGAATGGGCCAGGATTGATTTCAAAAGGAATGATTGTGCTTGACAAACTTCACAGAGTTTGTTGAGTAGATTCCAGGTTTGGTAGATGGGGAATTACAGAGAACGAAGTGTAGACTTCAAATATTTTGACAATGTCTCTACAGGAGCTTTCTGTCTCGTAAGATGATTGTTTGAGCCGTGGTGGTCAACTCTGTGTTAAGTATTTCCTGGTGTGGCTTAGAAACCCCATTTGACATGGTAATCTCTGCTGCAATTGCTGTAGTGGAAGACCGAGAAGGTTGAGAAGTTGTACGATTCACTGGCCTCTGTTTTCTCTGGATCCTCCTCTTATCCAGCTGAGCTTTTTGGTTCTGTTCATCTTTTTCAATGCCCTTCCAAACAATCAGCTTCCAGAGGTCATGGCGGTCAGCGAGTGTCTCCCAGTTATCGGCGACAATATCCACCATCATCATATCTTCCGTGCGAGTGTCCTTGTACTGGAGGTATGGACACCTAACAGGCCGTGACCCAGTGGCCAATTCATGGTACAAATGGTCCTTGGCTATACAACTGTCATCCATCTGATAAAACAGCCAGTGCAATTGTTGCTAGTTTACCAATGTGCAGATGTTAATGGAATTGGTATGCTCCAGGTGGTTGTGGAGCCTAGAAATATGAAGCTATCAATAACCAGATATCTTTTGACACAGGTCATAGTGGCGGCATGTATGAAGGGATTAAAAAAAGGTCTATCAATAAAGAAAACAGCTCAATTGAAAAGGCAGGAGAAGTCATCGGTGACTACAGTAAACAGTTGGAGAGATGGGTGGAACACTGCCACCAGGGAGAACGCTGTTATATAGGAAGTTGCAGAATCCATAGAAAGCCTACTTGTCGTGGAGAGAGCTACATACTGAATCTACAGTGGAGGATCTTTGGATGGCAACATCCTGGACTCTGACATTTGTCTTCCTGATGCCAATGGTCAAACCAAACCCCTTTCAGATGTCAGAGAGTCTGTTCATTTGCTGCTGACATGTTCCTTGGTATGGAATATTATTGCGGCATCATCAGCATGGAGCAACTCTCTGATGAGCCTTGATGCACCTTTGTCCTGGACCTCAGGTGAATAAGGCTCAACAGCTTTCCATCGGTTCTGGTATATGGGGAGACACTATCTGCAGAGGACATGAAGACAAATGTCAGCAACAAAGAGAAGAATATGCCAGAGTATTGGTTCCAGAACGCAACTTTGTTTGAATCCACTGTGGCTCTCCAACGGTTCTGATGTTTCAACATCAGAGCTGACCTTGCCGAACATGTGATCATGGAAAGAGGAGATCACTTTGAGCAGCTTCACTCAACAGCCAATTTTCTCCAGCAGATTAAATTAGACTGCTTCTGCTCACATAGCCGAGTGCCTTTCTGAGATTGATGAAGGTAAGGTATAGTGGTCTCCTTTGTTCATGGCAATTGTCCTGCAGCTGCCACACTGAGAAAATCATGTCAATTGTCGACATTCTAGTTCTGAAACCACACTGGGATTTAGGATAGTGTTCAGCCAGGATCTGCAGGCTGACACGGACAAAATGAGAAAATACTTTTCCCACAATGTCTCAATAGTTGATGAATTCGCTGTGGTTGCCCTTGTTCTTGTACAGAGTCACAATCTTTGCATCACACATACCCTGGGGCACTGCAGTCTCCCTTCAGCTGACACAGAATCTCATACAGATGCTGCAGAGTACTGGTTTCCCATGCTTGATGAGTATGCCATTAGCACTTGGAGCCTAATCCGTGGCAAGCGAGTCAATAGCTCAATATCCAGCTCTGCCCATGACAGGTAGGCTTTCTATAGATTCTGCAACTTCCTATATAACAATGTTCTCCTGAGAGTACCAACTCAAGGTAGTGTTCTACCCATCTCTCCAACTGTTTATTGCAGTCATTGATGACTTCTCCTGTGTCTGAAGACAAGGCTGGCAAAAATACACTTTACACATTTGCCAGCAGATGGTGAAACATAATAAACCATTCATCGATGGTGAAGTTATCAAGGACGCTTCGACAGTTGCTGCTGACACCTTGGCCAAAGACTTTAAAAATAAAGATGAAATTATGACAGCTATCAAGAGCGAAGGGTGGAATTGTTGTCCGAGGCAAATTAATGTAGACTTATCATGCTGTGAATGTTTCTCACTGCAGTTTGATGAATCAGTAGTTATGACAGATATGGTCCAGCTGATTGAATGCAGTGTGACCAAAAACAAAGACTCAACAACAAAAGAGGACTTTCTCACTCTTTTGCCACTCCACTCAAAGGGAGGACAAGAAGCGAGGATATTTACAACAAATTCAAAACTCATATGACTGAGAAAAACATTCCGATCAAGAAATTGGTTTCTTTCACACCGTGAAAGCGAGGTAGCAATGCAGGCTTTGTGGCACTTTGCACATATGATCCTGAGTTCTCCTTTGTCAATTAGAACTGTGTTATCTATCAACAAGTGGGAGCGAGCTGGGTTATTGACTTTTCTCATGTAATGACAGTTGTTGTCAAGATTGTCAACTCAATTCATGCCAAACATCTGCAAATTTGTTTGTTCAAACTGTTACTCGAGCTTCATGCCACCAATGGTGAGCTCATCCTTCATGCAGAGGTAAGGTGGTTAATTTGAGGAAAAGTCCTCCAGAGAGTTTTGGATCTGCTCCCTGAAATTGTCACCTTTCTTAAATTTGAGGTGTACAGCGAGCTGTCAGATAATGCATGGGTTGCTAGACTTGATATTTCTTACGGATATAAGTACAAAACTGAATGAACTGAATCACTGACTTTTAGGAGGGACAGAGACTTGTCACACATGATCAGTACAGAGAATGTGTTCAAGTTGAAACTGGGCCTGTGGTCCTCCCAAATAAAGACACAGCCACTGGAGTGTGGTGACGAGGGAATTACTGAGCACTTCCCAAATCTGGAGACAAGGTTCCATCCAAACATCTTTGTCCCCCTGAACAAATTGGAAAACAAATTCAACAGACAATGTCAGGAGTTAGACAAGATTAAACAAATCACTATGCTTGTCTCACATCATTTTCTTCAAGTGGACATTGGAGAACCGACAGCAACATTTTGGCAGGTGTTTGAACAGAGCAGTGGCCTTGACGTAGAAATCATCACCATGCAAGATGACATAGAACTGAAAATTAGGTCAAGGGGCAAAGACTTTTGGGGATTTGTAAACAGAGACAAGTACCCTTTTCTGACATTCTGTGCACTCAAGGTGAAGGCATACTTTGGTTCACCTGTGAGATGGCTTTTTCCCAGATGAAAATGTCACTGATGCCATCTGATAGGCTGTATGAGACTGGCCATTTCAATCTACAACACAAACATCACAGCACTCCCAGAAAGTCAGAAAAGGTGAGTGTTATGCACGGCATACATTTTAGGGGGTTTTCGTAAAGTCGAATTTTTAAGAGCAGATCTTGTGCTGCATTTAGATTCTGAAAGTGATCTTGTGCTTCAATAGGTTGGAGACCACTGTTGGAGAGTCCTGAGGATTGGGCATGTGTATCATAAACTTCAGTGCTTGCTTGAAACATGCAGTGCATACATTTCACACAGATCTTTTTAGATCTTTTGAGATTATTGCTTAAAATGCTAAAGGTTAAAGTTTATTTATTAGTGTCACAGGTGGGCTTACATTAACACTGCAATGAAGTTACTATGAAAATTCCCTCGTACCCACACTCAGGTACGCTGAGGGAGAATTTAGCATGGCCAATGTACCTAACCAGCATGTCTTTCGGACTGTGGGAGGAAACTGGAGCAACTGGAGGAAACCCACAGAGACACGAGGAGAATGTGCAGACTCCACATGGTCACCCAAGGTGGGAATCGAACCCGGGTCCATGGCGCTGTGAGGCAGCAGTGCTAACCACTGTGGCACTGCTGCCTCTGCTGTCTCCATGGCCGATTTGAATTCTGTGAACTTGAATTCATCCAAAATTTTACTGCCCGTTTACTAATGCATGTTAAGTGTCACATCTATTTCTCCTTTGAACACTGACCTGCATCAGCTCCCAGTCTGGTAATGCCTTTATTTCAAAATTAATTTTCTTGTTTTCAAGAGTGAGGAGCGAGCAGGAAAATTGAATTAAAGCCCAAAATAAGACATGAGTGTATTGAATAGTGGAGAACTTTTGAACACAAGAAATAGGAGCAGGAGTACATCTCCAGGGAGGGAGATAAAGAGGGATTTTAAAACATATTTAGAAAGGTAACGAACAATGGAGAATTGGAACTGGGCAAGTATACAAACATTACTAACAAGATGCGAGGAGTCTGAGGCATGTGCTTCACCTGGAATGTTGTACTGACGTCCTGTCTGAAAGTTACAGGCAGTTAAATTAAGATTAACTCCTGGGTTTCCTCTTTCTGATTAACTGTGGCATGTCCTGCCAGAAACTTAACAACGCTGCTATTATATCATACCCTACAGATCTGCCTCAACTTTCTTTCCTGATTTTGACAGTGTGAGGTTGGACATTGCACAGAAAAGTTCCCTTCGTTGCTCGCAACCCAGTGGAGATGTACTCCTGCTCCTATTTCTGGTGTTCAAATCTGTCTATAGGTTTACCCCTCCCTATTTCTATAAGCTTTTCTTCTCTCCAGTGCTGAGATGTGTGTGTTCAGCTAATTCTGATCTCTTGCACAATCCTGATTTTCTTCTCTGCATGATTGGTAGTTGATCATTCAGCTGCCAGGATCCTAAACTCTCGAATTAATTCCTAAATCTTTCTGCCTCTCTCTCTCTTTAAGATACTTTTAAAAACCTACCTCCTTGAGCAAACTTTCAGCAGTAGTGGTAATGCCTCCTCCTTATGTGGTCAGGTCTCAAATTTTGTTTGATAAGCACGACTGTGAAATGTTTTGGGGATTTTACTCAGTTAAAGGTGCTATATAGATGCAGGTTATTGTTAGGCTAAAAGAATTTACAGAGCTCGGGAGGGAGATAAAGAGGGATTTTAAAACGTATTTAGAAAGGTGACGAACAATGGAGAATTGGAGCTGGGCAAGTATACATACATTACTAACAAGATGCGAGGAGTCTGAGGCATGTGCCTCACCTGGAATCTTGCACTGACGTCCTGTCTGAAAGTTACAGGCACTTAAATTAAGATTAACTCCTGGGTTCCCTCTTTCTGATTAACTGTGGCATGTCCTGCCAGAAACTTAACAATGCTGCTAATATATCATACCCTACAGATCTGCCTCAACTTTCCTGATTTTGACAGTGTGAGGTTGGACATTGCACAGAAAAGTTCCCTTACTCCCTTCAGAATTAGAACCATAGGTGCTTTGATGAACTGAGTTTCATTAATAATGCTTGCAGGCTTTTCAAGTTAATGTCTAATTCAGCACCATTCTTTCTGACTGGTTGCTCAGTTGTCTTGTCAATTAAAATGCATCAGAACATAGCGATAGGAAGAGGATATTCAGCACCTCAAACCTGAATTCCATTTGCTTGCCTTTTCTCCATATTTTTTGATACTTGGGACAGGGTTTTCTGGCCACGCTCACCCTGAAACTGGAAAATCCTGCATGAGGTCAACGGATCTTTCCATGGTCTGCCTCTTGCCCACTACGATTTCTGTGATGGGCGGAACAGAAAAATCCACCTCCATGACCCAACAAAATGTACTAATTGCAGTTCTGACATTTTCAGTTGACCTTGCCCCTGCAGTCTTTTGCAAGGGAGAATTCCAGAATTCCATGAATCCTGGTATGCAAAGGGATTATTAACTGCACACTAACAAAAATGTAAGAACTATTTTCTTCAAATACATCAACAGATCCCCAGAGTCCCACTGGTGAGCAATAGGAAACAAGGCGATGGAGACTGAGGTTTCCAAATGTGCTGAGGAAGTATCACAGACACAAGAGAGTTGAGGAAAGCTGGAAAGGACCTACTGTCATGCTGTCGTATTGGCATTCTACATGTCTTCTTCAGTGGCATCCACTATCCTCGAGGTTCTGCTGCAGGATTGAAGAATCTAGTCAGAGCTTGCACGGAACAGGCTAAACCTGTGTACCCATTTTGTGCAAGGGTCTTTAAACAGGCACAGAGTCTTCCTTGGCACATTAAAAGTGATCCAGTGCTGATTTCTGGTGGCTTGAAAAAGGACAACAGCAAGGACTAACAAGGTGGAAATGCTGTTGACACGGTTTAGGTGTAATACCTTGCACCCAGAAACTGGGATAAATTACGATACTTGTATGTGCAAAAATGGGGAAGACACATACCAATTTCTCTTCTCGCAAATATTTTTACTGTAAGTGGGTCATGCCGAGTACCAGAATGTTGCACCAAGCCCACAATGTGAAAAAATGATGGCAGCTGAGTGAGGTGACTTTGTACAAGCTGTCCCCAGCATACTCTCTAATTCAATCTTTTACTCTCGTTCTATGCTCTTAAAACTTAACTCTAACACCTTTAAATTGTCTAATAGTGTTCTCTTTGCTGATCTTTCTCTTCACCCTGTCTGGAATCTGCAACACCATATTCTGCAGCCTCTCCTTTCCTTCTACTCTATGTACTCCATGCACGATTCAGAAAGGGTGTCAGTGCAAGGTTCCAGTGAGGCATTTGCTTTAGGCTTGTGCAACTTGCCTCTTGTTAGTCATGTATGTATACTTGCTCACCTCCAATTCTCCATTGTTTGTTTTGCGCACGGGAAACAATGCTTTTCACTCTATCCCAATAATAAATCAAAATGTGAATTCTGTTTGATACCACTGCTCTAAAGTTCTGACACTAATTCTGTGCCAAAGTCTGTAGTTTTTGTTACCCACAAGGAAAAATAAATTGCCAGCAAACATTTGGTCGACCTTCCTCAGCTGCAAACCCGCTATCCATTGCAAACACCACTGCAATGCCCAGGTTTGACGGGAATGTGTGCGCACTCTGCTCACAGGCAGCAGCTGGTCCCCAGGAGCCAGCCTACCGGCACGTGCCTCTTTCCCGCGGCGTGTCACCTGGCAACGAGCGTCACACAATAGCGTCGCCTATCCAATAGATAGCGGGGGGGGGGGGGGAGATTTTACTTTATTCTTTAAAAATGAGGGCAAAAGTAGAAGCAGAAACACCAGCACGTCTGAAGTACAAAATAAGTAATAGTAATTGTATTTGAAATGTTTACTTATTTCCTCCTGTGTGTGAATACTGTTATATTTTCTGGTCTCCCTCCCACACCGCCCCCCCCCCCACAAGTGTGGGTAATGAGCTGAGCCATTGTGACGAGCAATAGCGTTGGGCAGGCGGTGACGGGGAGCCGGGACCATCCAGTTCAGTGTCGGCGCTGACCTGACACGTTGTGGCTGATTAATTTTTTGCACTGTATTTTTTTAAAAGAAAGAAAAACAGTTTTGAGGAATCGGTTCGTGTTCCTCATCCTGACTCTCCGTTTCTCGGCTCCAGTTTCTCGGTGACATCGAAGTTGAACCGGGAGCTTCGCGTGTGTGCGGGCGCGCGCAGGCGCGTTGGCCGACCTGCCGAGCCGCCATGTTGCAGACTCTGTACGAGAGGTTGGGGCTGAAAACGGTGACTGAAACTTTGGCGATATGGTGCGGCTACAATCCGCCCCCCCGGTCTCGGTTCGCCATCGTCTACGATTTCATGTACAACTTGCTGTCGTTCCTGTGGACCACGAACCTGGGCAACATCATCTTGCTGATCGCGATTTTGCTAATAGTCTGGGGCCTCGTGGTCTTGATCATGAAATTCGTGGGCAAGTTCATCCAACGGTAGAAGGAGGAGAAGAAGAAGAAGAGCTTACTGAAGTTGGTAAAATCGACGACTACACACTATCCGCGCCGCAAGGTACGTGCCCGGTGTTATCCTGTTACTGAGTATTGGAATACCCCGTGTTTGTGTGTGACAGAGAGTTAATTGGGTGTTTGGGAGTCTTGTATTGTCCACCTCCCATTATCACCATCATCTGCTGTTGGAAAATATTTTGTTCATGTGCTTAATCACTGCAACGTACAACTTGTCCAAATTTACCTCTACCTTTTAACAGGTCGTAATTTTCTTGATTTAGGGAGGTGGCAAACAACGTAATTATTTGGAACATTTTTCAGTCTACCAGCTTGTATCCTCCTGGTAAATTTCTATATCCCATCCAGCACATTAAACTTTATTCGCACCACTACATGCACAATGTGTACCATCTACAAAATGCACTGCAGAACTCATCAAGGTTTCTTAGTCAGCACCTTCCAAATTCTCAACCTCCAGCACCTAGAATAACAAGGGCAGAAGATGCAGGGGAACACTACAATCTACAAGTTCAACTTTGTCAAGCAAAATCACACCTTTGCACTATATCACCATTCTTTAATTGTAATGGGTAATAAATTCTGGCCTTGCATACAAAATCGCAAAGATTAGTGGAAAACGAGAGGGTTGGGAAATCTTTAAAGGCCAACAGAGATCTGCAAAAAAACTATAAAGAAAAGTGAGATAGACTATGAGAGTAAACTAGTTCAGAATACAAAAACAGATAGCAAAAGTTTCTACAGATATATAAAAAGAAAAAGAGCGGCGAAGGTAAACATAGAGGCTAAGCAGGGGGATTTAATAATGGGAAATGAGGAAGTGGCCGAGGCATTGAACAGGTATTTTGTGTCGGACTTCACAGTGGAAAACACAAATAACATGCCCAAAATTGATGACGAGAAGGCAATGACAGGTGAGAATCTAGAAACGATCATTATCACTAAAGAAGCAGTGTTAGGTAAGTTAATGGGGCTAAAGGTAGTGTTATGGTTGAGGTTAGAAACTCGTAACGTATTTTATGAAGCCCATCTGAATCATAAATTTTGTATCTTGAATTTGGCTAGGATAAACATGATATATTCCACTTCAGGTGTGATTCAAAAGACCCAAGGAAGCTTTTGTGGAACAAAGTTTATTTAAGAACATAGTTAACGTGTATAGTAAGAAAATTAGCAAGAATTTTTTCAAATGCAAACAAGAAACAAAACAACCGCTCTAAGGTATAAAACCCTTAACAAAGATATCTACTGTGTTCCAATCAAACCAAAACCCTTGCCATAGAGAAAACCCTTTAAACATGTTCAGCAAAGTCTACTGCTCACGTGATAAGGGAGATTGAGTCCTTTGGTTGAAGTCTGCAGCTCTCTGGATTTATTCTGCACACTTTGAAGACAAGGCAGCTTCCCAACGCACCAGAGAGACTCTGGTCCAGCCCCATCAACAGCAGATATTCACCCTTCAGGAAAACAGGAGAATTTCCAAAGAAAACAAAACCGGGAGAGAGAGAAAACAATTCCTTTTATCTTGCTGTCTTCTAAAACTCAAACCTGCAGCTCTGAACTGAAAAGTAAAAAACCGTCCAAAAACACATGACCATCCTCATAACAATGCAGGATTGCAAAGCTAATTCCAAAGCAAACACCACAAACAACCCCATTTAAGACACTTGAGCAATAAAAGGACATTTCCAGTCAAGCCGGCAACAATGACGTCACTGAAGCTGTGAGCTCAGAAACCACTGAAGCTGTGAAAGCTGCAGAAGTCATGTTTTTAAAAAAAAACTTTCTTAAAGGTACACTAGCATCACAGTAGACAAGTCTCCTGGCCTTGAAGGAATGCATCCCAGGATACTAAAAGAGACGGTGGGGGAAATAGCAAATGCACTCGTGGTAATTTATCAAAATTCGCTGGACTCTGGGGCGGTTCCAGCAGATTGGAAAGCAGCAAATGTGACGCCACTGTTTAAAAGAGGAGATAGAAAAATGGTGGGTAACTATAGGCCAGTTAGCTTAACTTCTGTAGTGGGGAAAATGCTTGAAGCTATCATCAAGGAAGAAATAGTGAGACATCTGAATAGAAATTGTCCCATTGGGAAAACACACGATGGGTTCATGAAAGGCAGGTCACACTTAACTAATTGAATGAAATTCTTTGAGGACATTACGAGCATAGTGGACAATGGGGAACTGGTAGATGTGGTGTATCTGGATTTCCAGAAGGCATTTGACGAGGTGCCGCACAGAAGGCATTTGACGAAGTGCCGCACAAAAGGCTGTTGCATCAGATAAAGATGCACGGCATTACGGGTAATGTATTAGCATGGATAGAGGATTGGTTAAATAACAGAAAGCGAAGAGTGGGAATAAGTGTGTGTTTTCCTGGTTGGCGATCAGTGACTAGTGGTATGCCTCGGGGATCAGTGTTGGGACCGCAATTATTTACAATTTACATAGATGATTGGGGACAAAGTGTAGTGTGTCAAAGTTCGCAGATGACACTAAGATAAGTGGTAGAGCAAAGTGTGCAGAGGACACTATAAAAGTCTGCAAAGAGATATAGAGAGTTTAAGTGAGTAGGCAAGGGTCTGGCAGATAGAATACAATGTTGGTAAATGTGAGGCCATCCATTTTGATAGGAATAACAGCAAAGTGGACTATTATTTAAATGGTAAAAAATTGCAGCTTGCAGAGGGACCTGGGTGTCCTTGTACATGAATCCCAAAAATGCAGGTGCAGCAGGTAATTAAGAAGGCAAATGGAATTTTGTCCTCGAAAGCTAGTGGGATGGAGTTTAAAAACAGGGAGGTTATGTTGCAGCTATATAAGGTGCTGGGGAGGCCACACCTGGAGTACTGTGTACAGTTTTGGTCTCCTTACTTGAGAAAGGATGTCCTGGCGCTGGAGAGGGTGCAGAGGAGATTCACTCGGTTGATTCCGAGTTGAGAAGGTTGGCTTATGAGAAGAGACTGAGTAGACTGAGATTATACTCTTTGGAATTGAGAAGAATGAGGGGGGTGTTATGGAAACATATAAAATTATGAAGGGAATAGATAAGATAGAAGTAGGGAGGTTGTTTCCACTGGGGGGTGAAACCTGAAAATAAGGGGGAGCAGATTCAGGATTGAGTTGAGGAGGAACTTCTTCACCCAAAGGGTTGTGACTTTGTGGAATTCCCTGTCCAGTGAAGCAGTTGGGACTACCGGATTGAGAGTTTTTAAGGCAAAGGTAGATGGATTTTTGAACAGTAAAGGAATTAAGGGCTGTGGTGAGCGGGTGGGTAAGTGGAGCTGAGTCCATGAAAAGATCAGCCATGATCTAATTGAATGGCGGAGCAGGGTTGAAGGGCCAAATGGCCTACTCCTGCTCTGAGTTCTTGTGTTCTTTTTAAAAATCAATATATTTTAGCCTGAGTTCCTGCACAGATTCTGCAGATTCCAGACTATAGCCAGTACACATGGTTGCATACCCATGGTTCATGGAATCATAGAATCCATACAGTGCAGAAAGAGGTAATTCAGCCCATTGAGCTTGCACTGGCAACATCCCACCCAGGCCCTATTCCTGTCAGCCCCATTGCCAAATTCCCTGACACTCAAGGAACAATTGCGCATGTAACCTGCACATCTTTGGACTGTGGGAGGAAATTGCACAGACACGGGAAGAATGCGCAAACTCCACAAAGACAGTTACCCAAGGCTGGAATTAAACCCAGGTCCCTGGTGCTGTGAGGCGGCAGTGCTAACCACTGTGCCACCATGCTGCCCACATAGAAACATAGAAGATCGGAGCAAGAGGAGGGAGGCCATTTGGCTATTCGAGCCTGCTCCGCCATTCACTGAGATCATGGCTGGTCATCCAACTCAATAGCTTAATCCTGCTTTTTGCCCATAACCTTTGATCCTATTTGCCCCAAGTGCTATATCCAGCCGCCTCTTGAATGCATTCAATGTTTTGGCATCAACTACTTCCTGTGGTAATGAATTTCACAGGTTTACCACTCTTTGGGTGAAGAAATGTCTCCTCATCTCCATCCTAAATGGTCTATCTTGAATCCTCAGACTGTGATCCCTGGTTCTGGACTCCCCCACCATCGGGAACATCCGCCCTGCATCTATCCTATCTAGGCCTGTTAGAATTTTATAAGTCTCTATGAAATCCTCCCTCATTCATCTGAACTCCAGCGAAAACAATCCTAACCGAGTCAATCTCTCCTCATACATCAATCCCGCCATCCCTGGAATCCGCCGGGTTAACCTTCGCTGCATTCCCTCGAGAGCAAGAACGTCCTTCCTCAGAAAAGGAGACCAAAACTGCACACAATACTTTAGGTGTGGCCTCACCGAGGCCCTGTATAGTTGCTACAACACATCCCTGCTGCTGTACTCAAAAACTCTCGCGATGAAGGCCATCATGCCATTTGCCGCCTTTACCGCCTGCTACACCTGCATGCTTACCTGAAGTGACTGGTGCACAAGGAAACCCAGGTCCCGCTGCACACTCCCCTCTCCCAATTTACAGCCATTCAGGTAGTAATCTCCGCCTTGTTTTTGCTTCCAAAGTGAATAACCTCACACTTATCCTAATTATACTGCATCTGCCATTGATTAGCCCACTCACCCAACCTGTCCAGATCATTCTGAAGGATCTCTGCATCCTGGTCGCAGTTCACCCTCCCACCCAACTTGGCTTCATCTGCAAACTTTGAGATGTTACATTTTGTTCCCTCATCCAAATCATGAATATATATTGTGAATAACTGGGGTCCCAGCACTGATCCCTGTGGCACCCTACTAGTTACTGCCTGCCAATTTGAAAAGCACCCATTAATTCCTATTTGTTGTTTCCTCTCTGCCGATCAGTTTTCTATCCATCTCAATACACTTCCTCCAATCCCATGCACTTTAATCTTGCACAATAATCTCTTGCGCGGAAGTTTGTCAAACGCTTTCTGAAAGTCCAAATATACCACATCTACTAGTTCCCCCTTGTCAACTCTACTAGTTACATCTTCAAAGAATTCCAACAGATTTGTCAAATCCACGCTGACTGTCTGATCCTGCCACTGCTTTCTAAATGCTATAAAATCCTTGATCGTGGATTCGAGACTTTTCCCCACTACCAGTGTTAAGCTTACTGGTCTATTATTCCCTGTTTTCTCTCTACCTCCCTTTTTGAATATTGGAGTGACATTCGCTACCCTCCAATCTGCAGGGACTGTTCCAGAGTCTATGGAATCCTGGAAGATGATCACCAATGCATCTACTATTTCTAGAGCCACTTCCTTACGTACTCTGGGATGTAGATTATCAGGCCCTGGGGATTTATCTGCCTTCAATCTCATCAGCTTTCCCAGTACCACTGCTCTACTAATATTGATCTCCCTCAGTTCTTCCCTCTCACTAAATCTTGCATACGCCAACATTTCTGGTATCTGATTTGTGTCCTCTTTTGTAAAGACAGAACCAAAGTATATATTCAGTTGCTCGGCCATTTCTTTGTCCCCTCTTATACATTTCCCCGTTTTTGTCTGCAGAGGACCTACATTTGTCTTCACCAACCTCTTTCTCTTTACATATCTATAGAAACTCTTAGAGTCAGTCTTTATGTTCCCTGCAAACTTACTTCCGTACTGTATTTTCCCCATCTTAATCAATCCCTTGGTCCTTCTTTGCTGAAATCTAAACTGCTCCCAATCCTCAGACCTATTATTTTTCTTGGCCAATCTGTATGCTTCTTCCTTAGAGCAGATATGCTCTCTAATTTCCTTTATAAGCCATGGATTGGCCCACTTACAACATCAGGTTAAAGTCCAACAGATTTATTTGGTAGCACAAGCTTTCGGAGTGTCGCTCCTTCTTCAGGTGAGTGAAGAGTTGTGTTCACAAACAGGGCATGCATAGACACAGATTCAATTTACAAGATAATGGTTGGAATGCGAGTCTTTACAGGTAATCAAGTCTTTACAGGTACAGACGATGTGAGTGGAGAGAGGGTTAAGCACAGGTTAAAGAGGTGCGAACTGTCTCAGCCAGGACAGTCAGTGATATTTTGCAAGCCCAGGCAAGTTGTGGGGGTTACAGGTAGTGTGATATGAACCCAAGATCCCGGTTGAGGCCATCCTCAATGGATGAATGAAGACTGCTCGACAATCGCCAGGCAGGAGTGTTCTCTTCCTGTCGGGGAACACTTCAGCAGTCACGGGCATTCAGCCTCTGATCTTCGGGTAAGCGTTCTCCAAGGTGGCCTTCACGACACACGACAATGCAGAATTGCCGAGCAAAAACTGATAGCCAAGTTCCGCACACATGAGAACGGCCTCAACCAGGATCTTGGCCTTGACTCTAGCTGCAAGCCTCTTGAGGAACCATCACCCTCACCAATGTCCAGAACAGAGAACTCAATTGTTTATGGGATGGACTCGGGGGACTCCTGCATTAGGCTATCTGCCTGATGCTTCTAGATTGACTATTGCGTCTCTGTACTCTTTTAACTTGTAGTGTGATCGATCACCACCTTAAATGTGCTATCCATGACTCGGTCTCATAGCTGCGTCATATTAACTTCAGTTGTCTCACAAGCTCTGAAATCCAGAGCTCAAGTTTCTGGTGACACTTCCTTAACTTGTAGGCATGTAGGCCACAGGAAGCAACCACAACTTTCCACATGTTAAATGATGAACATTCCATGTCGCCAAATTATCCTGCCTGCCTTACCGTTACAGATTACCCATTATAAACTTGGAGATTAGAAACCCTAGACTGTACTGTTCCTAATACTACTAATAAAACCTCACAACGACTGCTAAAGTATCCGAGTTTTGAAAGTTGTGAGCAAAATGCTACAACCAGTCTCTTGCCTGTTTTCTCGGAATGTGACTGATCCATCGAGCATGAGATATTTTAAACTGGTCTACCACTCTCCGTGCTTTTTCAAGCTCAGTTAAGGTAGCTACTTGCATAAAAAGCACCTCCTCCCAATTCCCTCATTCACCAAATTCCCAAGTTCTCACCCTGTGACGAGCTGCAATCAGTGATCAGCTGCTGTTTTCATGCTTGCTCACTTAAAACAGTGTAATGATTATAAGTAAAGATGGAGTGGAACACGAAGGTTTGCAGAGTTTAACTGTAATAGTACATCGGGCAGTAAGATCTATGCAGAGAATGGTAGTAAAAAAATTAAAGGCTCTATCTGAATCAGTATGGGTGGAAATTAGGAATAGCAAGGGTGAGTAAATACTGGTGGGAGTGGTTTATAGGCCTCCTAACAATAGTTGCACCACTGGACAGAGGAATAAACAAGAAACCCTTGGGGCTTGTAGTAAAGATGATGGCTGAGATTTTCTGCTCCCTTTTGCATTGGGCAGGTTTGGTGGTGAGAGTTGCGAGAAGTCTTTAGGCGTGATAAATGACATAGATTTAGGGCGCGATTGCCCCTCCTCCCATTGGTGGCTGGTCACATTTCCTGTGTTCAACATCGGAATCTCAATGTAATATATTTGCATATCATTATCGGGCCCATAAGTTGGAATCATGCCCCCACGTCAAATTAAACTCAGAATGGTTTCAAGAGACACAAGCAGACAGACCTCCGAGGGCAACTTGGAGTTGAGTGAATTCAAGCTGGCACCTGTGAATCGGCTCTACATCTTCGTTTTGGGGTGGTGGGGGCACAGGCAGCTTTCTTGGCGGCTTTGTGGTGCCGGTGCTTCAATGCAAGCCTGAAGAGAGGGATATGAAGGGAAGCCTGGGGCAAAGGTTTCCAGGGAGGGGATGGAAGGGAAAGCCAGAGAACCGTCCAATTTTTGATCAGTGTAGGGCCCCCTGATCTCGGCACCTGAGATTGCTGGTTCACCTCTCCTTGCATGACATCCTGCCTCTTAACTTTCTTAAAACCCTTAATTTATTGGAAAATACAGTGGGAAGACCTGGCGAGGCAGCTGGTGGGCTATCCTCCGTTTTTCCTGCCTGAGACAACACCTGGAAAAGAAATGGGAAAATTCAGCCCAGGAACAGCATATGGCAGAATGAGAGTTACTCTTCAGTGACCAGAAAGGCTGCACCGAATGATCTTTTGGCAAATGAGCTCTTCAAATTCAGACACACGCACTCAGATCTGATGGGACGCAAGAAGCTAATTTTTTTTAAAAAATCCATGCAAAATTATTTGGTATAATAAATTGCCTTGTTATATCATCAAAGGTTTCAAGATCTTCTTCATATATATGTCATTGTTATGTCATTGGAAGAATGCTGATCTGTATCCACGTCGTAACATTGGGTATAGCAACGATAAGTTATTAACCGAGGCAACATATAAGAGCCACATCAGCTAATTCTACATGGCATTTTAACATAACAGCCCTCATGCTCTTCCATGTGTAATCGACAGCTGCAGGTACATTGTGGCATTTTTACAGCAGATGTAAATTGTGTACTTATACTACATCATCATATTTTCATAAATATGTTTTCCAAAATGAAAATTGCACTCTTTGGCAATTAATACTACTGAATTACGAATTTAGTTTACTATTCTGTCCGAATAAAAATGAAATGTTTGTTTATTTTTAGCGTTATTTTCGTAAAATGCGGAAGAGATTAAAGAAGGCTGAAACGTGGAAAAATCCAATTAATGGGAATGTTGGAATTAATGAAAATTTGTAAAGTTTGCAACCAATTTTGGAGATTAAAACATATTAATTGTATAGTTATTGATAATTCTGACATTTCTCTACTCTTTGACTTAGAGTCAACTGAAACAGAGCAAGAGCTGGAAATTGACAAATGCGTGCCCTTACGTAAATATAAACGAGGTTTACATCGCATGAAAAAGTAAGTTTTAAATTTCAAAAGATGTTCCAGAAAAGCATCAACAAGTACATGCCATTTTTCCTATTCATTTGCTAAAATCAGACATCTCAATGAAACTATAGTAGTTATTTTGGTGACTTCAGACAAAGGACAATCACTTTCAGATGTCCATGGAATAATGGTAGCAGAGCAATGATGAATAACTTTCATAGAGCACTATGAAGCATATGTAGCTGTCAGGAAAGCAATATGTTGAGCATCAAAAATATATTGTACCTTCCTCAAGGAATAGTGTTGAAAAAATGATTATAAAGTGCACGTTGTGTGTAATGTTTCTGTTGCTGGCAGGAGCCAGGTTTTTGTCCAAACTAGCAATATGTGAACAAGAAAGCAAATTTATCAAACTTTTCTCCCTTTCGATTCCTTACTTCAAGGGAAAATTAATGAGGATTTAGAACGTATTATTAGTTCAGGAATTAGCATGGTTTGTTAAAGGCACATTGCATTGGCAAATTTTACTAGTTTTTTGAAAAACGAAGTGTGTATGGATTTTCAGAGGTATTCAGTCAAGTATCTCAAAAGAAGCTTGTCAGAAAAATATAAGTATGTTATATACAAGAGAAAACAAGTGATTAGTTTCGGGGGTTTTTCAGAGGCTAAGTATTGAGCTTAACTTTAGCTAATACAAAGACTCGCAACACAGTATCCTGGCGAAGGAAGTTTCTTTATTGACCAACGCAAGCTGGGAAAAGAAGGGTTGGGCAGTCCAACTCTTCTCTGAAGTTACATCACAGCGGCAGTACAATTATACAACTTCCAAAAGACATTTTACTCGCCTTCTGGCTCATCATCATTAATACAGATCAGTCATGATTAGTAAATGTCATATACCTTGGCCAATCACAGTTATTCTCTGACAGCATGGAAACAATAGGTTCTAGCGGTTTCTGCCTGACTTTCCCATGGCCACCTTCCTGGATTCTTCTCTGGCTTATTCATTAGCTGTCTGGAATCAGTAGTCTGTCCTTGTTCAATGAATATCTCATTCACTGAGCTGTCTGGTACCCATGCTGATAAGGGCTATGCTTCTATGGGTGTATTGTTATCAGGAATGTGGTTCACTTTACTGGCCTATTTCCCACAATGCCTTCGAACCCAGTGCCTTTAGCCAAGATCCATGCCTGTTCAATAATACTTTCAAAAATACATGTTTGAATTATCTAACTGTGGTTATATGTGTTACTATGCAGACAGTACCTCTGTAACATATATATGAAGCAGTCTGTGATTCTTATCTTAAGTTAATCCACTCTGTTCTAATAGTCTTTATTGGTGTTTTAAATCCCAGAATAATTTGAAGTCCTCCAATAATGAGAAAGTTAGTTCACGGACAAGTAATTTAAGGCAAATGAATATTGCTTTGATGAGAGAACATTTGGAATTGATGTTACAGGGAACAGTGCTGGCTCTACTTGTATTTTTGTTGTAGATAAATGATTTTGATTTGGTCAAAAAGGACATAATTTTGAAATTTGTTGATACAAAAACAAAGGATGTAACAAATCGCAAGAGGAACTATATAGATTTCAGAATGACAGCAATTTAGCTACTTGTTTTCAGCCACTCTGATCTCTGTTAAATAGGAATTGGTGCGATAATGGATGAACCAGACACAAGACAGGATAAAAGCCCTGGGCCGATGGATTCTATCCCCACACATTAAGAGAGGTTGGGGCAGAGTTAAGGAAGAGCTAGCAGAAGCACTATTAAATATCATTAGAAGATGGAATAGTGCCATAAGTTTAACAGTTAACGTGATGCCTAGATTTGAAAACTTGTTTAAGAACAAGTTCAGGGAACAATAGGCCAAATAGGTTAACTTCAGCAGTAAGAAATATAATGGAAACCTTATCAAAGATGGTGATATAGTAGTAATCCGGAGGCCCAGGCTAATGCGCTGGTGACATGGCGACATATCCCTCCAAAGAACAAAGAACAGTACAGCACAGGAAACAGGCCCTTTGGCCCCCAAAGCCTGAGCTGCTCATTGGTCCAACTAGACCAATCGTTTGTATCCCTCCATTCCCAGGCTGCTCATGTGACTATCCAGGTAAGTCTTAAACGATGTTAGCATGTCTGCCTCCACCATCCTACTTGGCAGCGCATTCCAGGCCCCCACCACCCTATGTGTAAAAAACATCCCTCTAATATCGGAGTTATACTTCGCCCCTCTCACCTTGAGCCCGTGACCCCTCGTGATCGTCACTTCTGATCTGGGAAAAAGCTTCCCACCATTCACCCTATCCATCCCCTTCATAATCTTGTACACCTCTATTCGATCTCCCCATATTCTCCATCTTTCCAGGGAGAACAACCCCAGTTTACCCAATCTCTCCTCGTAGCTAAAACCCTCCATACCAGGCAACATCCTGGTAAACCTTCTCTGCACTCTCTCTAACGCCTCCACGTCCTTCTGGTAGTGCGGCGACCAAAACAATGCTGTGGGTCTGGAGTCACCTATAGGCAGCTTTCCTTCCCTAAAGGATGTTAGTGAACCAGATGGATTTCTGTAACAATCAATTATCGTTTCATGGTCACCATTACTTAGACTAGGGGAACGCTCGGGGTCCTGCTCCAGGTGAAAGGCCTGAGCTCCTCTGGAAGGGTGTCCGTCTCCCACGGACCAACCAGGAGTCCGGAGCACTTGGCCCAGTTGATCCTGGCGGAGGATGCGGCGGAGTACACCGCCTGGCATTCTCGCATCCTCCGCAGGTCAGCCGGGTCCGTGAACATGAGGAGCACGTCATTGGCGTAAGCCGACAGGACCACCCCTACGTCCGGGCCGCGCAGAGTCAGACCCGACAACCTCCTCCGCAAGAGGCGCAGGAATGGCTCGGCGCAAATCGAATACAGTTGGCCGGACAAGGGGCAGCCCTGCCGTACTCCTCTCCCAAAGCGAAGGGGCGAGGACTCATCAGGTATTTCTTTCGATACCAACCAAATAAACAAACTCAAACTAACTTAGGGACAAATTAAAAGGGGCAGCTCCCCAAAAAGAAGGGGGAACAGCCCGAACCAAAAACAAAGTCGAAAGGAAAGTTAAAACATCAACCCAAAAGGTGATTATCAGGGTCGATAATACACCCCAGCCCCTGCGGTGCCCAGCGGTCGCGGAAGGCGTCAACTGCGCCGGTGGACACCGTATGCTCCCTCTCCAGAGACACCTGGCCGCGAATGAGCCGCGGTAGAGGGGCAGACAGTCAGGATGGACGGGCCCGTTGATCGCTCGCTGCGTGGACCTATTGATGGCGCATCTCGCCAGGCCCAGGAGTAGGTTCACGAGGAGGTCGGCATCCCGATCCGCCCCTCTCGGCACCAGGTGCCCGTAGATCAGGAGCGTGGTACTGAAGTGTAAACAAAACATCAGTAAAAGGTGTTTGAGGAAACCAAAAAGGGTGTGCAGTCTCAAACACAGAACATAGACATGGTCCACGGACTCCACAAGGCCACAAAAAGGGCAGTCTTGGGAGCCCGTGAACCAGAAAAACCTACAGTTGTACAGCACTGCTGCGTGCAGCACCCTCCACCCCAGGTCCCCAAGATAATTGGGGGAGATCCCTCCGTAGAGGGACCTCCACTGGGGACCTCCGCCGCCTGGCGGCAACAAGGCCCGCCAAGATGTATCTGGGCGACAGGCGAGGACGCGGTAATGAAAGGTGTGCAGCAGCAGCCCGTACAGGAAACGCCTCCGCGCGGTGGAAAAGGGCACGGAGGACATTTCCGCGAGGCAGCACATGCAGTGGGGCACCTGACCCGGGGGGGGGAGGTTTAGGCTTTGGACCAATGTGAAATTCCGTCCGAGCAGGGAAACGCTTGGGCAGGATCCCACCGCACGCCTGCGCCGCCTCCAGACCGCGTGCGCACTCAGGGCCGAGCACGACCGTCTTAAGGTCTTGGATGGCTTTGGCCGCGCGCCAGACGGCCACCCCCGCGCGCTCAGCCAGCATGTGGGGGCTCATCCAGCCCGATCCTCCGCCATCCAGCACGTCCCCGATCCTGGTCACCCCGCCGACCGCAGCCCTCCTCTCCGCCAGCCACCTGAAGTTGTAAGGCTGGAGGTGCGAATTCCTGAGCAACGGCTCTCGCACAAGAGCTGCTACTCCTGACGGAGGAGAGCTGCGTCGCGAGGCGACCGCGTTCCAGACCGTAAGGAGGTCCTGGTAAAAGACAGGCAACTCCCGCAAGGAGGTCGGAATACGCCCCAGGTTGATATGCAGGAGCTGCACGTCGTAGTTGAGGCCATGCAACTGGCGGAAAAAATACGTCGCCATCGTGGAGGAGGCTCGACGTAAAGGTATCTCTGCAGGGTCTGGAGGGGGAAGGTCGCTACCTATGTGCGGAGGCACACCAGACCTTGTCCGCCCTCCTCAAGCGGGAGATGCAGAAGCTCGGCAGAGACCCAGTGCAGTCGGTTGTCCCAGAAGAACCGCACGACGGCTTACTGCATTTCGGTGACAAAGCCAGGGGGAGGGGTCAAAGTGACCAGCCAGTGCCACAGCATGGAGGCGACCAGCTGGTTTATGATGAGAACTCGTGCCCTGTAGGACAGCACTCGGAGCAGTCCTGTCCAGCGACCCAGGCGGGCGGAGACTTTGGCCTCCAGCTCCTGCCAGTTCGCCGGCCAGGATTCCTCGGCTGGGCAGAGATGGACCCCCAGGTAGAGGAGGTTGGTCCTGCTCCAGGTGAAAGGCCTGAGCTCCTCCGGAAGGGGGTCCGTCTCCCACGGACCAACCAGGAGTCCGGAGCACTTGGCCCAGTTGATCCTGGCAGAGGACGCGGCGGAGTACACCACCTGGCATTCTCGCATCCTCCGCAGGTCAGCCGGGTCCGTGAACATGAGGAGCACGTCATCGGCGTAGGCCGACAGGACCACCCCTACGTCCGGGCCGCGCAGAGTCAAACCCAACAACCTCCTCCGCAAGAGGCGCAGGAATGGCACCACGCACACAGAATAAAGTTGGTCGGACAGGGGGCAGCCTTGCCGTACTCCTCTCCCAAAGCGAAGGGGCGAGGACTCATCAGGTAGTTCATACTCGAGCAAGCCAACCTCATTACCCTGGCTGAAGTCATCACAGCTACCTCACCCTGGATCCCATGAGGTTTAACCTTATGCAACAACCTACCGTGCGGTACCTTGTCAAAGGCCTTGCTAAAGTTCATGTAGACAACATCAACTGCACTGCCCTCCCCTCATCCACCTTGGTTACCTCTTCAAAAAACTCAATCAAATTTGTGAGACATGATTTTCCACTCACAAAGCCATGCTGACTGTCCCTAATCTCTCAATGCCTATAGATCCTGTCTCTCAGAATACCTTCCAACAACTTACTCACTACAGGTGTGAGGCTCACCAGCCTGTAGTTCCCAGGCATTTCCCTGCAGCGCTTTTTAAACAAAGGCACGACATTTACCACCCTGCAATCTTCAGGCACCTCACCTGTGGCTGTCAATGATTCAAATATCTCTGCTCGGGGACCCGCAATTTCCTCCCGAGCCTCCCACAACGTCCTGGAATACACTTCGTCAGATCCCGGGGATTTATCTACCTTGATGCTCTTTAAGACTTCCAGCGCTTCCTTCTCTTTATATGTACAGTCCTCAAGACATCATTATTTCCCCAAGTTCCCGAGCATCCACGCCTTTCTCAACAGTAAATAATGATGAGAAATATTCATTTCGGATCTCACCCATCTCTTGTAGATCTCTACATAGATGACCTTGTTGATCCTTAAGAGGCCCTACTCTCTCCCTTATTACTCTTTTGCCCTTTATGTATCTGTAAAATCTCTATTTGGATTCTCCTTTGCCTTATCTGCCAAAGCAATCATGTCCCCTTTTTGCCCTCCTGATTTCTTTCTTAACTCTACTTGTACACCCTCTATGCTCTTCAAGTGATCCACTTGATCCCTGGTGTTGTTAAACTTCTTACTGTGTTTACCCCAGTCCAACGCCGGCATCTCCACATCATTATTTCATATTACCAGATCTAGATAGCCTGCTGCCTGGTTGGTTCTCAGAAACTCTCTCAAAAAAACCTTCATGGACTCATCTTCTGCTACCTCTGCCCATCTGATGCGCCCAACCTATATGTAGATTAAAATCATCCATGACTATTGCTGCAGCCTTCTTTCAAGCCCCCATTAATTCTCCCTTTCACTTTTAGGGCATAGAGGAGGCCTGTAAACTACTCCCTCAAGCTTCATTTCTGCCTTTTACTATTTCTTACCTGTAGCCAGACTGATTCTCCATCTTTCCCTCTATGACATTGTACTCATGTCATACTTAAGAGCTACTCCTCCACATTTTCTTAACTTGCTGCCCAAAAGAAAGGTCACCCTTGAATATTCAGGTCCCAGCCCTTTCCTCACCTTGCCTTAAACGACTAGTCTATGCAATGAACGTATACTTTCACAGTATTGTTAGGGAGGGCCAAAGTTTTTGATGTAGCAAGAATGAAGGATCGGTAATATAGCTGCAAGTCAGATTGGTGTGTAGTTCAAAGATGGTGGTCCCATGTGCTATTGTTCTTCTGGGAGTTTGAGAGGAGCTGTCGAATAAATTTTGGAAAGTTGTTTAGTGAAGCCTATTCATAGAATAATAAAATCCCTGCAGTGTAGAAAAGCCATTTGGCCCATCAAGTCTGCACTGACTCTGACAGAATATCTTATCAAGGCCCACCCCCCACCCTATCCATGTAACCCCCACACATTTACCCTGCTAATCCCCCTTACCTACACATCTTGGGACACTAAGGGGCAATTTAGCTCAGCCAATCCTTTTAACCTGCGCATCTTTGGACTGGCGGTATCAATAGTGGAATGGATATTTAGAGTGATGGATGAGACTATTTGTCACATGGACTACTTTGTCTTGGATGGTATTGAGATTTGAATCTTGTTGTCCCTGCACCCATCCAGGCAAGTCAAATATTTTTCATTACACTTGTGACTTGTGTCTTTTTAGGCTTTGGGGAGTCAGGAAGTCAGTGGTTCACTGCAAAATACTCAGCCTCTGAATTGGTTTAGTAGCCATGGCATTTATATGGCTGACCTAATTAAATTTCTGCTCAGTGTTGATGGTGGGTGGTATAGTTGCAATATCCACATCATTGCCATGTAACTGGGACCAATATAGCACCTATACATCCTACAGCAGATCCTGGTAGTGAGAATAGCACAGGAACAGGAAGGCACCAAGATGAGCCTGGAGCCTGAATTCTTCCACAGCCTTGGTGGGACGAAACCTGGAGTATTATGTATAGCTTTGGTCTCCTTATCAAGGAAGGATATACCTAACATAGAGAGAGTGCAACAAAGGCTGACCAGGCAAATTCCTGAGATGGTGGGATTGTTTTGAGGAAAGATTGAGGAAACTGGGCCTGTACTCTAGAGTTTAGAAGAATGAGAGTTGGAGCCTGATTTTACCATCACATTGCGCCCGTTTCCGGGCGTGAAAACTTGGTAAAGTCGGGCGTGAGGCAGTTAGTACGATCCGTGCCCCGCCTCCCCCTTTACCAAGGCCCAAAAATGGCCGCGATTGGGACCGGGCGCGACGGCCATTTAAATGCGTTTGCATGCATTTCAGTTGACTTAATGGGCTGCATGCCGAACTTTACCAGCATTTCTCCCTTTACCACTACGTTCGTCCATCTGGAATTGGCGTGAAATAGACATGCTCTATGGAAGTCCGATTTGGACGCTCCATCAGTGAGGGTTCGTGAGGAGATAAGTGCCTGGCGTCTAACAGCTCTTTGCTTGAGATTGGTGGGGCGGGGGGATGGTGGGTCCACTGTCACTCTGCTTGAGATCGGTGGTGTTGGGGGGTAGGGGGGTGGTGGTCTGCTGCCACTCTGCCTGAGATCAGTGGCGGGGGGTAAGGAGGGGTCCGCTGTCACTCCGCCCGAGATCGAAGGGGGAGGGTGGATCACTGCCTGAGATTGGTCGGGGGGAAGTGGAGGTTCGCTGCCCTTCTGCTTGAGATCGGTGGTGGGGGGAAAGTGGGTCCGCTGCCACTCTGCTTGAGATCGATGGGGGGGAGAGTGGGAGAGGAGGGGCCCACGATTGGTCTGGGTGGCAGGGGGTTGGGGGATAAGGGGGTCAGTAATGTTGGGGGGGTGTGGGACATTGTCTGTGGGGTGGTGGGGGGGGGGCCCTGGAGGGATGTGGCTAAAAGGCTACATTCTGTCAGTAGTTGGAGGCGCCGATCGGAGCTGCAGGGTTGTGGGCGCATTGAGCCCTGCTCACAGGCTTGTGCAGCGTGATTCGGAATCGCTGATATTTTTTCGGGCAGTATGTGTATGGGAGTGCCTGAGAACAGGTCTAAAAGTCAGATCTGAAACACTCCCAGATGGTAAAATAGGGCCCTTGATCTCATGGAAGTGCATGAAATTCTTACAGGGCTTGAAAGGTAGATGCAGGAAGGATATTTTTCCTGGTTGAGGGGATATCTAGTATCTGTATCAGGCGGCACAGTCTCAGAATAAGGGGTAGACCATTTCGGGTTGAAATAAGGAATTACTTCAATCAGAGGGTGGTGAACCTTTGGTTCCCTGTACTTCAGAGTGCTGTGGAAGCTCAGTCATTTGAGTATGTTCAAGACTGAGGTTTATAGATTTCTAGATACCAATCACATCAAGGAATATGGGGATAGTGTGGGAAGATGAGATTGAGGTAGCCGGTCAGCCATGATGCAGTTAAATGGCAGAGCAGGCTGGAGGGGCCAAATTGCCTGCTCCTGTGTTCTTGGGTTCATTGAACAACCCTTAACCTGAGCTATTCCTGATCCCCACTTCCATGCATTCCCATTCCAAAATCACTTCTTAGAATCCTTCCACTTCAATAAAGCTGTGCTAATTAATTAACAATAATATAAATGGTATGTGGCATTGCAGGATCAGCAGCCACTATAAAAATGCTCCATAGACCAGCTAATAATTGGAAATGCTTTCACATTTTAATGGCTTACTATGATGCCATAACGTAATATTCTCAGCGGTGCGAGTTCATAATATTCCTAAATTTTACTTCTGGCTACGCTATGCTTCTACAAGTTGTATTGCAGTGGTTTTAGCAAGGAAAATGTAAAAATGCTGCTGCTCAGAAGAAGGCTGTAAATATGTTCATGATTTGTAATCTCGAGGAATTGAGAACTCCGAGATCGACTGCAGATTGCAGTGTTTCAGCCCAGATGTTGTGCACATCAATCAGGGGTATTTGAACGATCAAACACGTTGTTTTATTGAGAGAGAGAGAGCAGCATATGCCAACCACATCTGTGATACTTATACCCCTGTAATAGAGAGAGTCTAAATCAGCATTCTGACTGATGCTGGAAATCTATAACTGAACTTCCGATATAGGAAGTCACCATCAACCAAGTCCAAGGAAAAGGTGATGGTTTCGCCAAAGCCTGATTGACTGACATCTATGTGGATTTGACTATAGATTTGGCTGTCACTCAGCTCGTATTATTCCACTTTAGACTTAAAATCTGGTTTGAAACTCCTGGATGCTGCATTGCATGAGTACATTGACGGAGGTGTCAGATTCAGGATAAGATGTTAAACCAAGGTCCTGTCTGCTCTCAAGTGAAAGTAAAAGATCCCATCACATTATTTTGAATGTAATTTGTTCTGTATTTATCCTCCAATCAAAGTAAATTAGCATAGTGGTAATGTCACAGAATTAGTAATCCAGATACCAGAACAGGAGTCCATTTTCCACCACAACAGCTGGTGAAATTACTAACAAGTTCAGTTAGTAAATCTGGAATAAAAAGATAGTCATGTAATGGTGACCACTTGATTGTTTTAAAGATTTATCCAGTTCCCTAATATCCACTTTAGGGAAGGAAATCTGACATCCATGCATGAAATGGTCTCGCAAGCAACTTAATTACATCATCTTCCACATCATACTTCTTCGGTTGTATCTTCACATGGTGCTGACTCTCATCTCTGTCTTTAGATTTTAGCCCTTCCTGTCCTTCATCATCTAAGAAGCTATCAACTTTCTCCATATCTTCCTCTGGCCAGGGACCCCCTTTGAAGCGCCAGGTTTTGAAGAGCACAGTAGACTATGATTATGTGGGGTACCTTCTACAGGTTCTTGCAGAGCCCCATCCCCACCTGAGCGGTCCAAACATTCAAAGTGATGTTTTTGGATTAAGGTGCTAATGGTCTGCTCGATGATGGATTGTGTCAATCTATGCGCCAGATACACTTCTCCACTGAGGAACTCTGAGGACGAGACGTGGGTGTCTAGAGACATTGTTTGATTCGTTACCACTTATCCCCAAGCAGCCAGCCCTGTAATTACTGAGTCCCTTCGATGCAAAGTATCTGGGAGTGACTCAGGATGTATGTGAATCATGGGAACTCCCAGGGTACCTGTTACAAACATGTTCTATGTCCTTCCGATGATTGCACACCAATGGTCAGTGAGTGAAACCTTTTCCTGTTGATGAACATCAAGAGCTGCTGCCATGGAGCTCTCAAAGCTATATGTGTGCAATCTGCACCTTGAACTCGAGCATATCCTGAGATCGCTGCAAACCCCAGAAATCGAACAGCCTGAATAGCTTCATCACATGTGAATTTCAGTAGAGGGCATATGTCACCTGCTCGATACATTTATGTGCCAAGGACTGAGATGCTGCATAGGTTCCCTCTGGATGCTTGCAATGATCCTCAGACAAAGAAATTGAGTGCACCAGTGATCTTCAGTTTGATTGGCAGGAGATGTCCTCCCAGATCATGGGGTGTTTGATCCTCCCACACTATGTGGCAATTCTGATCCACTCCATACCTTGACAGATGCAGATATATGTGACATTGTCTTTGCTCATCTCCAGAAAGGAGAGGCTTTTCGATATACCCTTGGTTGTGCAGGTGGCCTCCATTAGATGGGTCTAAACTCCTCATCCTCTGGGTGGCACTGGGGCTCCCCTGAACCATGGACCTCAGGCGAGGCCTCCTCTGGAAGATGGGCTAGACGGTGCGGGGCCCTTCTCCCCTCAATTGAATCACTGCCATCAAGAAGGCAGCAATGAGCACCAGGTTCCATTATTCAATACTCCTCCACCCTGGGACTGTTAGATGTGAATGAACAAAGTATACTTTCAAGTCAGGATGTGGAGGTAGTTTGAGATAAACATTAGTGTTCTTATGTATCTGCTGCCCTTTTTTTTTATAGATGATAGTGGTTGTGGGTTAGGTAGGTGCTGTCAATGGAGCCTTGGTGAGTTCCAGCAATGCACCTTTCATATGGTATGTCCTGTTGCCGTTGTGCCTCACTGATGAAGGGAATTAATGTTTGTGGAAGAAGTGTCAATGAAGAGGGCTGTTTTGCCCTGGATGGTGTTGAGCTTCTTGAAGAAGGTATTGGCAGTCCAAATAAGGGGAGAATATTCTATAACGCTCCTGACTTATGCCTTGTAGATTGTGGACAGGCCTTGGGGAAGGAAGTCAAAAGGTGAATTGCCACAGTATTCCTAGCTCCTGACCTGTTGTTATAGTCATTATGTTTATATGGCTAATCCAGTTCAGGCTTTGATCATTGTTAAATCCCTGGATGTCGATGGTGGGGGATTCAGCGATGGTAGTGCCATTGAATGTCATGGGGAGATGGTTATTGGCATGAATGTTACTTGCCACTTGTCGGCCCAAGCCTGGATATTGTCCATTGTCTTGCTGCATATGTAAGAAGTTTAACAACAGCAGGTTAAAGTCCAACAGTTTTATTTGGAAGCAAAAGCCACACAAGCTTTCGGAGCCTTAAGCCCCTTCTTCAGGTGAGTGGGAATTCTGTTCACAAACAGGGCATATAAAGACACAAACTCAATTTACATGAATAATGGTTGGAATGCAAATACTTACAGCTAATCAAGTCTTTGAGATACAAACAATGTGATGTGAGTGGAGAGAGCATCAAGAGAGGCTAAAGAGATGTGTATTGCCTCCAGACAGGACAGCCAGTGAGACTCTGTAGGTCCAGGCAAGCTGTGGGGGTTACAAATAGTGTGACATGAACCCAATATCCCGGTTGAGGCCGTCCTCATGTGTGTGGAACTTGGCTATCAGTTTCTGTTCAGCGACTCTGCGCCATCGTGTGTCGTGAAGGCCGCCTTAGAGAACGCTTACCTGAATATCAGAGGCCGAATGCCCATGACCGCTGAAGTGCTCCCCAACAGGAAGAGAACAGTCTTGCCTGGTGATTGTCGAGCGGTGTTCATTCATCCGTTGTCGCAGCGTCTGCATGGTTTCACCAATGTACCATGCCTCGGGACATCCTTTCCTGCAGTGTATCAGGTAGACAACGTTGGCCGAGTTGCAAGACTATGTACCGTGTACCTGGTGGATGGTGTTCTCACGTGAGATGATGGCACCTGTGTCGATGATCCGGCACGTCTTGCAGAGGTTGCTGTGGCAGGGTTGTGTGGTGTCGTGGTCACTGTTCTCCTGAAGGCTGGGTAGTTTGCTGCGGACAATGGTCTGTTTGAGGTTGTGCAGTTGTTTGAAGGCAAGAAGTGGGGGTGTGGGGATGGCCTTGGCGAGATATTCGTCTTCATCAATGACATGTTGAAGGCTCCAGAGGAGATGCCGTAGCTTCTCTGCTCCGGGGAAGTACTGGAAGGCGAAGGGTACTCTGTCCACCGTGTCCCGTGTTTGTTTTCTGAGGAGGTCAGTGCGGTTTTCCGCTGTGGCGCGTCGGAACTGTCGAATGATGAGTCGAGCTCCATATCCTGTTCTTATGAGGGCATCTTTCAGCGTCTGGAGGTGTCTGTTGCGATCCTCCTCATCCGAGCAGATCCTGTGTATACAGATGGCTTCTTTAACGTGTTTAGGGTGGAAGTTGGAGAAGTGGAGCATCGTGAGGTTATCCGTGGGCTTGCGGTATAGTGAGGTGCTGAGGTGACCGTCCTTAATGGAGATGCGTGTGTCCAAGAATGCAACCGATTCCGGAGAGTAGTCCATGGTGAGTCTGATGGTGGGATGGAATTTCATTATATCGTTGTTTCGGTGATTGTTCACCACGAGTCCCAAGGAAGAAAATGTCATCGATGTATCTAGTGTATGGCATCGGTTGAAGGTCCTGTGCGGTGAAGAAGTCTTGTTTGAACCTGTGCATGAAGATGTTGGCATATTGAGGTGCGAATTTGGTCCCCATGGCTGTTCCGTGTGTCTGGATGACGAACTGGTTGTTGAAGGTGAAGATATTGTGGTCCAGGATGAAGCGGATGAGTTGTAAAATTGCATCTGGAAACTGGCAGTTGTCGGCGCTGAGCACTGAGGCCGTTGCAGCAATGCCATCGTCGTGGGGGATGCTGTTGTAGAGTGCCGAGACATCCATTGTGACGAGGAGCGCTCCTGGTTCAACTGCTCCATGTGTGCCAAGTTTCTGTAGGAAGTCCGTAGTGTCGCGACAAAAGCTGGGGGTTCTTTGTACAATGGGTTTCGGGATGCCCTCGACATAGCGGGAGAGGTTCTCGCACAGGATCCCATTGCCCGATACGATGGGACGGCCGGGTGTGTTTGCCTTGTGTATGTTCGGGAGGCAGTAGAGATCTCCAATGCAGGGAGTACGTGGGATGAGAGCACGGAGGGTGCTCTGAAGGTCCGGATCAAAGGTCTTGATCAGAGTGTTGAGTTGACGGGTGTGTTCTTTGGTCGGATCGGCGGGTAACTGTCTGTCGTGTTCCTCGTTGTTTCGTTGTCGGTACACTTCTTTGCAGTCATCCGTTCTGTTCAGTATGATGATGGCCCCTCCTTTGCTGGTTTGATAATGTTGCGGTTGGTCTTGAGAGCGTGGATGGCGTTGCGTTGTACTTGGGTGATGTTCGGGGCTGTCTTGTGAGTGCGGCTGATGAATTTGGTGTTGCCGCACCTCCTGATGGCTTGGGCATACATGTCAAGTCGAGGGCAGCGGCCTTCCGGAGGAGTCCAATTCGACTCTTTCCTCTTCGGATGCACTGCGGATCTCTCTGTCGGCTGTTCCGGTTCATTGTCTGTCTCATTGTGTTTGCTGTTGTCCTCTTGGGGTTTGTGGAAGAACTCCCGCAGCCTCATTCGCCTGATGAATTCCTGTGTCTGCTGCGAGACTGATGTGGTCTATTTTGGTGGTGGGGCAAAAATTAAGCCTTCGGCTGAGAACTTTGATTTCATCTGGTTGAAGTGTGTAGTCAGACAAGTTGACAATGGACTTCCCTGCAGTGGTACTGTTTTCTACTGTGGTACCGGGGGAGGCTTGGTTGCTGCTGGTGGTGATGCCGAGTTTCTCAAGTTTCCTGTTCTTGGTGTGCATGTAGATGGTGTAGTTCCTTTGTCTAGTCTGCTTGGCAGAGTTTCGCAGCTGGGCTGCATCCTGAGCGCAAGTTGAGAATGTGGACTCTATCTTGGTTTCCAGGCTGCGGCGTTTACTGTTGAGCTGGTGTACGAGGTGTTTGAGGAGTGTTTGAGAGAGGTGCGACGGCAAAGTCTCTCAGCGTAGTCTGTTATAGTTTGACCTGAGTGGGTTCGTGATCTGTAGTCCTTTCGGTATCTTGTCTGATTTCTTGCATCTTTGTAGAAACTTGATGTCTGTGTCGATATGCGCGATCTTCTTGGAGATCCTCTCCACTTGGAGGTGGCAGTTTGCGGTGTCGATGGTAGTCATGATGTGGAGATGCCGGCGTTGGACTGGGGTAAACACAGTAAGAAGTTTAACAACATCAGGTTAAAGTCCGACAGGTTTATTTGGTAGCAAAAGAAACACAAGCTTTCGGAGCCTTAAGCCCCTTCTTCAGGTGAGTGGGAATTCTGTTCACAAACAGGGCATATAAAGACACAAACTCAATTTACATGAATAATGGTTGGAATGCAAATACTTACAGCTAATCAAGTCTTTGAGATACAAACAATGTGAGTGGAGAGAGCATCAAGAGAGGCTAAAGAGATGTGTATTGCCTCCAGACAGGACAGCCAGTGAGACTCTGTAGGTCCAGGCAAGCTGTGGGGGTTACAAATAGTGTGACATGAACCCAATATCCCGGTTGAGGCCGTCCTCATGTGTGTGGAACTTGGCTATCAGTTTCTGTTCAGCGACTCTGCGCCATCGTGTGTCGTGAAGGCCGCCTTAGAGAACGCTTACCTGAATATCAGAGGCCGAATGCCCATGACCGCTGAAATGCTCCCCAACAGGAAGAGAACAGTCTTGCCTGGTGATTGTCGAGCGGTGTTCATATGGACATGGATTGCTTTCTCATCTGAGGAATCATGAATGGTGCTGAACATTGTGTAAACGTCACCAGACCTCTCCAGTTCAGAATTTATGATGAAGGAAGGTCATTAATGAAGCAGTTGTTAATAGTTGGGTCTTGGACATTACCCTGAAGAACTCGATGACTCCTGCAGTCTCTTTCTGACACACATCAAAAGGGGACGGCTCCAATTGCAGGTTCTCAAGGAAATCTTTCTCCCAGCTCGAGCATCATTTCAATGTTGAGTACCAATGCAGTTCGAGGGTGCCCCCTGAAAGCAACCCAGTCCTGGGCTCCTCCCACACTTCTCAGACCCATGCTGTGCAGGCTTTGATTTCAAACTGTAACAACTTCAGGCTATGGTGCAGCAACCTTTTTGTTTAAAGACGAGCTGCAAACCTCTCCTTGTCACTTTTCGGGTTCCTCCAAATTTCCTGCAACTCCACAATTGTAGGAAAATGTCCTTCTTGTTATTCTTGTAAGGAAAGGTTCAGTAGAGATGTGCGGGGGAAATGTTTTACACAGAGTGGTGGGGGTCTGGAATGCACTGCCAAGTGAGATGGTTGAGGCAGACATGTTAGCGACATTTAAGACTTATCTGGATAAACATATGAACAGCCGGGGAATAGAGGGATACAGACGGTTGGTCAAGATAGAACAACGTGATCAGCCCAGGCTTCGAGAGCCAAAGAGCCTGTTCCTGTGCTGTACTGTTCTTTATTCTCCAGCTTCCGAGTAACCCGAGATCCCATTGTAATTGTAATGAACATTTCAGCCACCTGAACTCATCAATACCATATGTCCCATGTAGACCTCACCCCTCCCAATCTTGAGGATCTGTACACTATCATATACCGAGGACAACGCGCCACACACACAAAGTTTGACTACTCCTCTATCATGTTTTCCTGATTTACAAGCTCCCCTAACCGTACCATCTGCAACTCAGTACTGAGCCAGACAAGCCTATGGCCACTGATGGTAAGACCATGTTCATGCCCTGCATACTAAGCCGTACCTTATCCAAATTGAGCACTTAAACTTTGTCCCTCCCTGGGATAGTACAGTAATGTACATGTCTTGCATAGTGCTGTAGCCTGGTCCTGGAAGCCTCAAGACTGTCTTTAACATCTCACCGAATGTGAGGTCGACTCAGCCCAACAACTGTTTTTCATTTCTCACCTTGATCCCCTCGCCCTGACTGGTGATTATGACTTTCTTTAAAGGAGCTCTCCACTTCCTCTTTATACTCTCCCAGCCCCCACCTCCATTTGTCACTGTGCGATCTATCTCACCAGCCGCAGCAAACCTTGTATCGACCAATCTAATTTCTCACTAAGGTGATGCAAGATTAGAAGGTGGAACCAGCAAATAGACTTATATTGAGTATTCATGACATGGTAATGTACCCAAATGGCATTCCTGTCATGGATCAGTGGGAAACCCAACTCGCCATTTGTCTACCATGAATGTGGTGAGGGGAAAATTCCAAATTAATTTCCTGCCAGAAATCTGATTTTCGGCTTCTCTCTGTATTTTCTGCTCCTGCCCAACATGAAACCCGCCACAGGCAGGACCAGAAAATTCAGTCCTATGAAACAGAGTGACAATCTACTAAATCTTGTACTTGTTCTTTAAAATGTACATTTGTGAGAAGTTGCCTGTATAACATTGTTCTGTTAATATATATTGATGAGATAATTTGAATTATTTTTAATGTGTTGACTTGTATGTATTGCAACTAAACAGAAAACAACGTAATGCAAGAGAAGAATTTGACAAGTCAAAGTTTGAAGAAGGTGAAGGAGCACTAAATGAAAAAGCATTACATCAAAGCTCCAATGAGATACCTTTACGTGATCATCATCGCCATTGCGGCAAAGATACATCCCTTCATTCATTTGGCTCAGTCACATCTGAAAAATTAAATTTCAAAAAGTCCAGCTCAGTTTCTGATACCTCTTCTCTTAACAGTGCTTTAAACAGTGGTGGAAAGAGCTGTATCGCCTCATCAGACTTGAAACAAAAATGCTCAGAACAGAATTTGTTCGAAAACTACACCTCGATTGGAACAAACACATCTGACCAGTTCTCTTCTGAAGAAATATGGAGGATGACTCTGAGCATTACATGGCGAAGTACTGATGAGCAGTGCACAGTTACTAGTAATACTGTGTATGAAACCTTGAGTGAAATAGAAACATCAGGATGCATGCCATCCTCCTGTCCAACATCCCCACCAGGCCAGACCTTGCTTGCCTCCACAGCAATAATTGACAAAATAAAAAGCGAGCCAGTACAGAATGATTTTATAAACAATAATTACACTAATGGTCTTCATGGAACAGTCTTCCCAGACTCAGAGACAAAACAGACGGAATCATTAGAAGTTCCTAACTTAAAGAACCAGCTACCTTTGTCTGAAATTTACCATTTGGGAGAACATGAAAAATATGCATTGGCAAGCAATACTAATTTTCATGTTTATCCACGCATTCAGAAAGTTGCTTTGCTGACCAAAGAAAATGTTGAAAAATTTGAGTTACTTCAGCTCAGAAGAAAACTTCATTCTGTTTCAACACCAGTTACTGAAGAGTTGGAAATTGACAAAAAAATTCAGGGAGTGAATGGAGAAGTTCAGCAAATGGAAAATGCGAATGATCAACCAATACCTTCAGTTCCTCCAAGCTTACCTAATAACCGGGTTGGTACTCTTGAGCTGAATGTTGCTCAGATGGCATTAGAAGGTCAGTGGGGATTGCCATTTATGCATAAGAAGTCACTTTCACTGATACTGCTTCCACTGTTATCCTTACCTAAGAAATCATGCATTGAACTCATCGGAAAGGATTTGAAAATGCCAGCCCTTCTGGAACCTGACATTTATGACTTGGAATTTAATTTGCAAAGGAGGATTGGAATTCATCAGTGGAGACCAATATTAATCAAGGGGGTTAACCTCATAGATTCTGTTAATGTGAACATAATGAAGTCACTTTCAGAAACATTCAATGAAAGCCATGTATTGATTATTCCACCAGTCTCCATTTTTAGCACTAAGACATTGGTTAATTTAAAACCTCAATCTCTTGATAAGAAACAGGCTCCACCATCTGTGACCCAAGCAATGGATTCTAAACAAATTAATTGTTTTGATGAGATCAAAACAGACAGAGCTGAATTTAGAACACAACAAAAAGCAAGTAACAGCCATTCATCAATTCAGGTTAGTAAATCTTGCAGCACTGACATAGCCATGCCGATAGAGAAGGTTCAGAACATTACAAATGAATCTGAAATGTACGTTGCTGAGGAACAGTTTGAAATTCCATCTGATATTCAAGAATCAGTCAGCAGTGTTCACCCAAATGAAATACCTTTAATTAACTTTACTCCTCTTGATAGAAGAAGTCAGAGGCCAAGGCTGCGATGTGTATCATTTATTGAGCAAGATGCTGTTGATTGCTTGGAGATGAAATTAAAGCAAAGACTTATTTCCCATCTCTGGCAATATCCAATTTCCTTTGAAAATTCAGTGAGAAAGGTGACTCCTAAAGAAACATTCACAACCAAGGCAAATGATGCCCAAATAAAGCCAGTTCGTGTGGAATCAGTTTTCATTGATGACAAAACAAGGGACAGTCTTGAATGGCATGTTACACAGGGACAGCTCAAACACAACTGGGATTTATCCACAGATTTCCAGAAGCCAGCAGAAGCAAACCTTTCTTCAGTTAATTTGATTTCTTCGCTAAGTCTAATTGATACGGTTACTACCACCGAATTACCATTCGTAACTCCAGAACATAAAAAAATTGAAAGAAATGTGAATAGAAGAATTACAAGTAATAGGTGGAGTTCCTCCAGGTTTGTCCAGCAAACCTTAAATGGTTATAACGTTCCTGCACCGCTACAATCAAAAAGCACTGATAGAAATAATTCAGTGTTCAATAACACTGATATATCATATTCTTCTAAAATCATTCCCTATCAGGAAAACATGCTTCAGAATGAAAGCAAAAGCATGCTTCTGTCACTTGAACGTAATCGTAGGAATGGAGAAACAAAAAAATTAAAAGAGGGATTTGCTGTTACCAGCTTCAGGCCAGAATATGAAAATAAATTAATTATGTGCTTAACAAAACAAAAGGTTGAAATGAAGCTAAATTGTTTACCAAATCCGGTATTGGAATCGTATAATGATTCCTATTTTCTAACGTCAAAGAAACGTTTACCAGTATTGATTAGAGTTGGAAAAGGATATAAAAAGTCAAGGCCATTGTATATATCTTTTATGGAACATGATGCCGTTGCTCGATTGGAGGTCAACTTAAGCCAAAAGCTTATTTCAAGTTTGTTGGGATTCCCAACTTCATATGAAAAGTCCTTGGAAATAATGATCCCTAAAGCACCACCATTACCTCCACAACTTAAGACACGTGCAACTAAAATAGAACCCACCAGTACAGAAACTACTTTCCTTGAAGATAAGGTCAGAAACTATCTGGAAAGGCACGTTATACAGATAAAACTTCAGTTTAATTGGGGTCTACCAACAGAAATTCAGAGATCAAGAGATGCACTCATTCCACCAAAATTGATTTCTTCCCAGCTAAATCCACTGCCTTGTTCACAGTTAGCTGTTGTCCTAACTGAACTGACAGTTATAAGTGATAATCATAAGAAAATGTTGGACTCCAATATGAAGAAAAAGATTATTAATAATAGACGGGGTCTCCTTCCCAATGTTGTGCAGAGATCGTCAATTAATTTCATGGATTTTAGTTTAATAAAAGATCTCATTGCCCATTCAGACATTATAAAAAGAAAAGCAATGTCTGTCAGCAGTGAACATCGTAAGGAGATACTGCAATACACCCCAAAATTGCCATTTCTAAAGAATAAAAGTAGGAGGAAAAACATAGATCTCAAGAAGATAGAACTTAAAGAAGTGTTCATGTGCATAGCAAAACAATGTTTAGCCATTAAAATGGATTATCTTCCTAATATAGTAAAAGAGATGTACAAAGTCACATATCCTTTCGAATCAAGAAAAGATTTACCAAAATTAATTACATTTGGCAAAGGTAATAAGAAACTACGGCCATGTTATATACCTTTTTTTGAGCAGGAGGCAGTCGATCGCTTGGAGCTGAACCTAAAGCACAAACGGATTTGCCATCTCTGGGGGCTTGAGACATTACATGCAAAGTCATTACGGATGATGATTTCTAAGGTACTACCTGTTCCTCCAGTAATCAAGGCAACTGACGCTACAATACTACCTACGGCTGTAAAGACTTCTTTTATTACTAATAAAGCCAGGTTGATTTTAGAGTGGCACCTTACACAAAAAAAACTTGGAAGTAACGGGAGTTTTCCGTTACATATTCAAAGATCACAAGAAGCATTCATTCCACCTGCTCCAAGACTAATTAATTCACAGATCAACCCATGTCCTAATTTTGATGTGAATGTTGTTACAATTGATCCTGCATTTCTCGACGTTGAAAATAAGAAACTAATGGAACTGAATGTAAAAAAACGGATCATAAATCATCATTGGGGTCTCCCGAAGCTTGTTCATTTGTCTTTAGAGAGTTTTATGTCTCATGCACCATCAGTAAAGGGTATCAAGTCACAGTCAGAAATATCAGAAGAAAGTGAGGTTTTGTTAAAGAGTAAGTTTAAAACAAGTTGTTTGCAAAGCAAGTTGATACAACTCAAGAGAGAAAAAACGTCTGCACCATTCTGTGACCAAGCTATCAAATTAATGAAAGTGAAGAGAAAACCAATGTTATCTGTGATTGCTACCCTGGAATCGCAGCATAAAGATCAGTTAGATACGTGTTTAATAAAACAATGTCTCGAAATAAAACTGGACAATTTACCAGCAATTGTACAAGAATGCTACAAAAATACATACCCCCCAACACCAAAAAAAACTTTAACAAAATCTTTTCCACCTGGTGAAGGTTGTAAGAAAACAAGGCCACGGTACATACCATTTTTTGAACAGAATGCTGTTGATCACTTGGAAATGAATTTGAAGATCAAACACATTTCCTACCTATGGGGATTTCAAACTCCACATGAAGAGTCAATAGAAATGATGATTCCCGAAGCTCCATCTGCACTTCCAGCACTCAAAGCAAATCGAGGCCAATCCATGGGAACCACTTGTATTAGCAAAGAAGTCAGAGATAAATTTGAATGGCATGTTACTCGAAAGAAACTTCAACACAATTGGGGCAAGCCATCATATTATCAGAAGTCAGTAGAAGCATTCATTCCAGTTGCTCCGAAGTTGGTTCCATCTCGGCTGAGCCCAAAAGCTGATTCTGTTTTGGTCATTACTCTATGTGAGTTGCCATTTGTAGATGTTGAAATTAATAAAATGTTGGAGCTGAACACCAGAAAAAAAATCATCAATCAAAGGTGGGGTCTTCCTAATTTTTTTCAGTCATCTTTAAGAAAATTTGTTGCTTCTGCACCATCAATGAATGATATTATGGAGTCAAAAAACATGGCAAGAAAGAAACCAAAAGCCAATAACATTGAAATAGAGAATAATGAAATGAGCTTTCAACAGAAAATGTTTGTACAACCACAAAGAGAAAAGACGTTCTCAGTACAATACAGAGCAGGTAAAAGGAATTCAAAAACAGCTAAATTAGGTGAGCAGTTTGTCTTTGCTCATCTGAAACAAAAAGTTAAAAATAAACTGGATGTATGCTTGTTGAAGCAATGTCTAGAAATGCGCATGGACTGCTTGCCAGAAAGAGTGAAGCAGTTTTATAAAGTCACCTATTATCCGACCTCAAAGACATCATTACCACAGCTAATTGTACCCAGAAATGGATTCAAAAAGCCAAGAGCAATGTATATATCTTTTATGGAACAGGATGTTATCGATCACTTAGAACTTAATTTAAAACACAAACAGATGACCAATTCTTTGGGACTTGCAACTCTGTATGAGGAATCAGTGGAAATGATGATTCCTAAAGCACCACCTATGCCACCACCTTTCAAGATGAATGGAGCTCAAATAGAGCCTGTGGGCGTGGAAATTAATTTCTCCAATGATAAAGTTCGAAAAGACCTTGAAAGGCATATTACACAGAAAAAGCTTCAGCAAAAGGGGGGTTTACCACTACATATTCAGAGATCACAAGAAGCTTTAATTCCACCTGCTCCAAAACTAATATTATCTGAGTTAAATCCCCAGCCTAATTTTGTGACTGTCTTTGCCCCGCCTGAGCCAACATTCCTTCACAATGAACATAAAAAAAGACTGGAGTTCAATCTAATGAAGAGAGCTGTAAATCAGAAATTAGGCCTACCCAAGCTCATTATGTCATCTTTAAGTAATTTTATGGCTCCTGCTCCATCAGTGAAGGACTTCATGCTACAAACTGAAATAATTAAAGACAAGAAAAAATTGAGCAACACTCCCATTGAAAAGGTAAAGAGTGATCTGTTTCCTCGAGGCATATTTCCACTGCGCATTCAAAGAAAGATTTTGTTGCCACAATCTAAAAGAAGTAGTAATAACAAGACATCAAACAAAATAGATGATTTTGCTGGTCTGAAACCAGCACAGAAAGATAAACTATGTATATGCTTAACAAAGCAAAGCCTACAAATCAAAATGCACAGTGTTCCAGAACTCGTAAAACGTTTGTACAAAGATACCTATCCTGTGCAATTAAAGAAATGTCTTCCAAGGCTAATTACACCTGGTGAAGGATTCAAAAAGCCAAGATCGTTGTATATATCTTTTATCGAACAGGAGTCTGTTGATCGTTTAGAATTCAACTTCAAGCACAAACAGATTATTCATCTCTGGGCACAGGACACACTGTATGAAAAGTCAGTCAAAATGCTGGTTGCTAAAGGACCAAATGTGTCGCCAATACGTAAATCAAATGGAGTTCAAATTGTAACTGTAGGTATGGAAACATCTTTCATTAACAATGATGTTAGAGACAAAATGGAATGGCATATTACGAGAAAAAAACTAGAGAATAATTGGGGCTTTCCATTACATTTTCAGAAATCAATGGATACATTTATTCCATCGGCTCCGAAATTGGTTTCCTCTGAGCTAAAGCCACATTGTATTCATGATATAATTGTGACATCAACTGAACCACTTATTATAAGTGCTGAAGATGGAAATAGATTGGAAATGAATACAAAGAAAAAGATCATAAATCAAAAATGGGGTCTCCCAAATCTTATTCAGACATCCTTGAAGGACTTCATTACTCCAACGCCATCACTACAAAGTGACACATTACAGTCAGGAAGCAGAAAAGGAAGTAAAACATTCACTCACAATGTCATAGATCTTAATTCAAAAATTACTGCAGGGCACAAGAAGGAAAAGTTCCCTTCACTGCTTTGCCAGAAAGTTTATAAAAGAGCAAACTTTAAGAAGATAAGTGCATTCCCAGATTCTTCCAATCTCAAATCAGAATGTAAAGATAAACTAAATATGTGTTTATTAAAGCAAACTCTTGATATTAAAACACATAATTTACCTGACATTGTACAGGGATTTTATGAACGTACGTACCCTACAGCAGCAAAAAAAGAATTACCAAAACTTATTGTTTCCAATGAAGGTTGCAAAAAACAAAGACCATGGTGCCCACCATTTATTGAACAAGATGTTATTGATCATTTAGAGCTGAACTTAAAGCACAAGCAGATTATCCACCTTTGGAGACTTGAAACTGTATATGATAAATCAATCAAAATGATGAATCCGAAAGGACCACCTATGCCTCCTGCAATCAAAGCAAGTGAAACTAAAGTAGAACCTGTGGGTATGGAAAACACTTTCATTGAATATGATGTTAGGAGCAGAATAGAATGGCACATTACACAGCAGAAACTTCAACAGAACTGGGGCTTACCGTTGCATATTCAATTGTCAGCAGAAACCTTTATTCCCCCTGCTCCAAAACTGATTCCATCCCATCTATATCTACAGTTTAGCTTTGAAGTAATTGTTGCTCCAACTGAAATGACATTTCTAAGTAAAGGACTTAGGAAATTATTAGAACTTAATACAAAGAAGAAGATAATAAATCACAAATGGGGTCTTCCAATACTTATTCAGTCTTCATTAAGAAAGTTCATAGCCCTTTCTACATCAAGAAAAGATTTAGTGTTACAGTCAGGAATAGTCGAAGCCAACAAAACAGAACCCAGCAATATTGATAGAAGAAGTAGGATGAGAATTCCTTCGCAAATGCACAAAAGTAAAGATGGTAGCAAAGACACAACACCGAGCAAAACAGCTGAAGTGGCCATTTTGTTCAACTTCAAACAAGAGTATACAGATAAACTTAATATGTGCTTCGGAAAAATGTGTCTAGAAATTAACATGCATTGTTTACCAGAAATAGTAAAAGAATCTTATTAAAAAAATTATCCTTCCATGTCAAAGAAGCTATTAAGGAAGATTATTGCACCTGGTGATGTATATAAAAAGCCACGTTCATTATATATAGCGTTTATTGAGCAGAGTGCAGTTGATCGTTTGGAGCTGAACCTAAAGCATAAACGCATTTGCTATCTCTGGGGACTTGTAACCCTAAATGATAAATCATTGGAAATGATGATCGCTGAAGTGCCACCTATGCCTCCAGCAATCGAGTCAAGTGGAGCTAAAATAGAACAAGTGGGTAGGGAAACAACATTCATTGATCGCAAAGTGAGAGACAACTTTGAAAGATATGTTATGCAGAAAAAACTCCAGAAAACCTGGGGATTACCATTAGATGTTCAGATATCAGAAGAAGCATTTATTCCACTTGCTCCAAAGCTAATCCCATCCCAGTTAAAACAAGAGCCTGCTTTTTCAGTCGTAGTTATTTCACCCGAGCTGCCATTTCTTCGTAATGAGCATAAGAAAATATTGGAGATGAATACAAAGAAAAAGATGATCAATTACAGATGGGGTCTTCCTAATCTTATCCAATCCTCTTTGAATAAGTTTATAACTACTGTTCCAGATGCATGCTGCAACATTAATGTGGGCAATAAAGAAAACAAAATGTTTCTTCACAACACGTTGACAGCAATCAGAAGGGGGAAATCATCAGCGCTACAATATGAAAAGAATAACAAAAGCAAGAAAACTAAAAAAATGGATGAGAAATTTTCACTTGCGAACTTCAAACCAGAATTGAAAGACAAACTTGAAATTTGTTTAACAAAGCTGTCTCTAGAGATTAAGACCGGGTGCTTACCTAAAATGTTAAAGGAATTTTATAAAAATAGCTATCCTTCGCAATCGAGGCAATCTTTGCCAAAGCTCATAGCACTTGGTAAAGGACTAAAAAAGCCAAGACCGCATTGTTTACCATTTATTGAACAGAATGCTGTTAATCACTTGGAGATGAATTTAAAGCACAAACTGATTACCCATCTATGTAAATTTCCAAATCTTTATCAAGAATCAATTGAAATAATGATGTCTAAAGGTCCATCTGAACCTCTAATCATCAAGAGAAGTACAGCTCTAGTATACCCTGTTGGTAAAGAAACAAGGTTCGTTGATGATAAAGTTAGAGACAGACTGGAATGGCACATTACACAGAAGAAACTTCAAAATGGTAATTGGGGATTACCATTACTTATTCAGAAATCACAAGAAACATTTATTCCACCGGCTCCAAAGCTAATTCCTTCGGAGCTAAAACCACCGCCTGGTTTTCCTTTGGTTTTTGTTTCACCTGAAATGGTTTTCTTAATCTCAGAACATAGAAAAAGACTTGAGCTGAATACAAGAAAAAGAATCCTAAATTACAAGTGGGGCCTCCCCAGTGCTATTCAATCGTCTTTAAGTAATTTCCTAGCTTCTCCTATGCTGCAATCTGAAGTGTTGGAAAAAGGCAAAATATCTTCCAGCAATAGTCAAATGGAAGATGTACAAGTAGATGCCTCAATTAACACATTTTTACAGACGAAGAAAATAAAACTGTCTTCAAAACAGAGTCAGAAATATAGCAGTAATCTGAAACCTTGCAATGTAGAAGAGATACGGCTTTCCCCTATACTCAACCAAGAAAGTAAGAACAAGGTAGAAATATGTTTGATAAAACAGTGCCTTGAAATTAAAAATAGTGGTCTTCCAGAAATAGTGAATGAGATGTATAAAGCCACCTACCCTTCAATGTCAAAAAAGCCTTTTTCAAAACCAGTTGCCCCTGGCAAAAGATTTAGAAAGCCAAGATTGTCATACATATCTTTTATTGAACAGGATGCTGTTAATCATTTAGAACTGAACTTAAAGCACAAATTGCTTACCCATCTCTGGGGATATGCAACCCAATATGAACAATCGATAGCAATTATGATTCCAAAAGTACCATCGGAGCCTCCAGTGATCAAAGCAAATGGAGTCCAAATAGAATTTGTGGGTCAGGAAACAACCTTCATTGACAATAAAACTAAGGACTTAATAGAATGGCACATAACACAGAAGAAACTTCAGCACAACTGGGATTTTCCACTCCATGTTCGAAGATCACAAGAAAACTTTATTCCACCTGCCCCAAAATTAATTCCATCACAGTTAAAACAAGAGGTTTTTTTGGTGAAGATCTGTGTGCCGGTTGAACGGCCCTTCCTTAGTAATGGACACCGGAAAATACTAGAAAGGAATACAAGAAAAAGAATTATAAGTTGCACATGCGACATTCCGAAGATCATTCAGTTATCTGTAAAGAATTTTATACCTGTTGTCCCAAAAACAGAAGATTTAATTCTACAGCCACAAGATGCGGCAATGCCCATTTTCATTGTGCCTACTTCAGACAGTATTATCCAATTAAGAAAATTGCCTTTATCAAAGTATCAAAAAAGCACAGAAGTGGAAAAAAATATCGAGGTATTTTCTTCTGATAATCACGGCGTTACATGTAGAGGTTCTATAGATTTCTGCTTAATAAAGCAGTGTTTAGAAATTAAAACAGAGCACCTACCTGAACTGGTAATGAATACCTACAGTGCTCTCAATGCTCAGACATCAAAGAAGATTTTGCCTAAACCTATTTTACCTGGCATAGGTTTTAAAAAACAAAGATCAACATATATGCCTTTTATTGAACAAAAAGCAATTGATCGTTTGGAATTGAATTTAATGCACAAACAGATTACACATCAGTGGGGATTTCCAACTCCCTATAAAGGATCATTGGAAATGATGATTCCAGTGGTACCAGCATTGCCTCCAATAATCAAAGCCAGTGGAGCTCAAATAGAGCCTGTGGGTATGGAAAACAACTTCCTTTACAAGAAAATAAGAGACAAGCTCGAACTGCACATAACACAGAAGAAACTTCAGTACAATTGGGGCTTACCTTTGCACATTCAAAGATCGCTAGAAGTCTTAATTCCACCTGCTCCAAAACTTATTCTAACCCAGTTAAATTCCCAGCTTGATAGTGCAATAGCTGTTGCTCCTTTTGAACCGGCATTTGTTACTGACGAACATAGGCAAACCCTGAATCAAAATATAAAGAAAAGGATCATAAATCAAAATTGGGGTCTTCCAAAAGTTATTAACTCATCTTTAAAGCAGTTTATGGGTCCTACTCCATATGATGAAAGCTTCGTCCAACAATCAGAAAATGTTAAAGAAAGCAGCACAGTATTCAATAGTGCCAATTTGGGTAGAAGTTATGAAATATTTTCTCGGGGCACAACCTTGCGACTGAAAGGAGGAAAATTAGGTTCACAATTTGGAACAGACGAAATGCACATAAATAAAGTGAAAGAGATAGCTGCCAATGTTATCCTTAGATTAAAGTCTGACAAAAACCTTGATATGAGTGTGCTAAGGCAGTGTCTGGAAATTAAAACTGAATGCTTGCCTAAACTGGTAGAAGAGTTCTACAAATGTACCTATCCTTCAGTGTCAAAGAAATCTTTACCAAAGCTTATTGCACCTGGGAAGGGAATTAAAAAATCAAGAATCAGGTATATACCTTTTACTGAACAAGATGATATTGATCAGATAGAAATGAACTTGAAGCACAGGCAACTTTTATATCTCTGGGGACTTGAAACACAGTATGAAAAGTCAGTAGAAATGATGATTCCCAAGGGACCACCCATTCCTCCATCAATTAAGGCTAGTAGATTTCAAATTAAATCTGTACCTGGACAAACTTCTTTTTCTGATGAAACCAGCAACTTTCTAGAATGGCATATTTTGCAGAAAAAGCTTCAGTGTCCTTGGGGTTTCCCATCACATGTTCAAAGATCAGCAGAAGCATTTATTCCACCTGCTCCGAAGCTGATTTTAGCCCGGCTCAATCCAGGGTTTCATGTTGAAATAGTTATTGTTCCAATCGAGTTAGAATTCATGAATGATCAGCTGAAAAAGGCACTAGAAGTTAATATAAAGAAAAGGATTGTAAATCACGTATGGGGCATTCCCAGGCTTGTTGAGGCATCTTTAAATGAATTTATGGCACCTCCTCCACCTATAAGGGATTTTGTAGAACAATTTAAAATTAAAAAACAGCATAGAATGAAGTCCAGAAAGAAAGGCTTATCAAATGCTGATAAAACAGTTTCTTCTTCGTGCACATCTCTTCTGAACAAAGAACAAAATAATACTTCATACTATGGAAGTTTGAAGGGAAGTGTCCAAATGAAAAAGAGAGAAAGGAGGAAGTCTACTCTTACTGAACTTGTACCAGAATGTAGTAATAAGTTAAATATGTGTGTGATAAAACAAAGTCTATCTATTAAACTGGATTGTCTTCCTGAACTGGTGAAGGAATTGTACAAACAAAGTTATCCTCCAGCATTGAAGAAATCATTACCAAAGCTGAGAACACATGTTGAAGGATTTAAGAGAACAAGATTACCATATATTCTGTTTGCTGAACAGGATATCATTCATCACTTAGGTACAAACTTAAAGCACAAACAGATTAATAACCTTTGGGGCATTGCAACTACATTTGACAAGTCAGTAGAAATGATGATTCCTAAAGCACCATCTTTGCTTCCAGCAATCAAACCAAGTGAAGCTAAAATAGAGCACATAGGTATGGAATTAGCCTTTCAGTCTACTGAAACCATTGAAATCCTGGAATGGCACATCACAGCAAAAAGATTTCAATCCCATTGGGGCATACCATTGCATATCCAAAGATCAATAGACAAGTTCATTCCATCACCTCCAAAACTGGTTCTGTCCCAATTTAGCCAGTATCTTGATATTGATATTGCTGTTTCTGTAAATGAGCTAATATTCCTAAGTGAGGAATTTAAGGAAGCATTGGAAATAAATACAAACAACCGGATCATAAATCACAGACAGGGTCTTCCCAATATTATCCAGGCCTCATTTAAGAGCTTTATAACTCCTTTTCCATCAGTAAAGGATTTCATGCCACTGGCACAGACTGGAGAAGGAAGTACAAGAGCACTGAATAGATCTGAACTGAGCAAAATTGATACAGATGTATCTGCTAAACAGAGGTTATGTGCAAGCACAGTTTCTTCACCAAATTGTAAAGATGGTAAAGGCAGTGTAAATAGCATGGAAACATTTCCAGTCAATCCAAACTTGGAACCTAAAGATGAAGTGGATACAGATATGACAAAGCAATCTTTGGAACTGCAATCAGTGCACAGATGTTCTTACACAAGTAAACGTTTGCTGAAGCTAAATACCCCTTATAGAAGATTCAAAAAACAAAACCGAAAGAGTAAATGGAGTGATGATTGTCTTGAATTAGAGTGTTCCATAGCCTCACCCAGTTATAGGCCAAAATGCATGAAAACTGTGGGCTCTTCAACTTGGACAACAGATCCGAAATTGGCTGATTTGACATATAAACCAGTGACTATTGTGGGACTGTCTTTAGGTCCAACAATGATGGGAGCAAATGCACCTTTATCCCCCATGACTGTGCAGGAGGATTTCAACATTTATCTGAAACAAAACATGGGTTCCGTTTTATTGCCACGTCTCATTCCTTCTGCTGATTGTGAAGAAACCTCATCGAAAAGTGCAAGAGAGATTGGGAATGATGTGTCCTGTTCAGAACAATTGACTGAGGAAGCAAAAAGTCATATTCAACAAGGTGAAGAACATGGATATGTTAAAATAATTGCAGGAGCTATTGTTAAAAATCAGAATGAAGAAGAAAAGGTGCAAGTTGATCTATCGGAAATAATTTGTGCACAGCGATCACCTACAAGACCTTGTGACACCTTGCAAGAGAGAATAATGATTACATCTCAAGATCCTGATGATGGAAACTACTTGTGTGTTTCTGATGAGGAAGTCTATGATGATTATTATGAAAACTTCAATAAATCATACCATACTTCCAGAACCCATGTTGCGAAGAAAAAGTCCAAGAAAACTTTTCAAAGTCGGTATTCAAATCAAACAAAGCCAGATAAAACTTTGGTGAATTCAAAGAGTAAATTTTCCAAGCCAGACTGTCAGAGATCAAGAATATTTAAACATGAAGAAGGGAGAAAACCTGAGTTATGTAACCAAAGCACTCTTTTTGTTAGCCCAACTGAAGAACTGTGTTGGTCAGACACAGACCAAAAGGAGAAATGTTCCTCTTACTCCTCATATTGTGACCAACCAGAAAGTCCAATGTCAACAAGATAAATTTCTCACAGTTGTAGACATGATGAAAGGTCCCCACAAAGTTCCACATCTCATAATCCAGGATGTCAGCAAGTATTGTCGCATGAGGATTCTCCATTTGCAACAAATGAAGACTGTGAAGGTACAGTGTAAGATGATGTTTTTGTCAGACAGTTGAATGATATAAACATGTACAACTGACTTATTTTTTTTACTTTCAAAGTTTGTATAAGTAAAATGTAATTTAAGATATTTAGTTGTGAGCATCCTAAATTAACTAAAATTGGTAGACATTTTATGTTGTCCTAATTTGGAACTATGATATGGATAGCTTTATGTTGTAAGTGTTAAGAATTGGGGAAAATTAAGATTAAGAGATGAAATTGGAATATAATAAAAGGGAATTGATAAGGGCACCTGTTTGAAGGAATGTTTTGATGGGAAATTAGCATCAACTATGTGACTGGGGGAAACAATGGGGTGTAGAAGAGGTGACTTCACAGTGGAAAGATAAGGGAATTGGCACTGTCAGAGGGTAAGAATGACACATCCATAACACAATAACTGGAGAAAGGCAGCAGTTACTGTTCACAGCCACACCCTTTAAAAACAGAGATGAGGAGGAATTTCTTCAGCCAGAGAGTGGTGAATCTGTGGAACTCTTTGCCGCAGAGGGCTGTGGAGGTCAGGTCATTGAGTGTCTTTAAGACAGCGATAGATAGGTTCTTGATTAATAAGGGGATCGGGGTTATGGGGAAAAGGCAGGAGAATGGGGATGAGAAAAAAATCGGCCATGATTGAATGGCGGAGCAGACTCGATGGGCCGAGTGGCCTAATTCTGCTCCTATGTCTTATTCTATCTTCATTAGAATAGTTAATACAGCTTGCACCGATTTCTGGTGTGGAGCTGAGAGGTCCGGAAATCTGGCGGCCGGACACTCGTAGAGGCCATGGCACCCAGCGGGGAACCTGCTAAATGGCCTCCACGTGAGTCTCTCGGCAGCGCAGCGGGCTGGGAGAATTGCCCACCCCTTCTCCTGGAGTCCTGTGTACACTTTTGGTCTCCTTACCAAAGAAAGGGAATACTGCCCCAGAGGGATTGCAGTGATGATTCGACCGGCTGATTCCTGGGAATCAGGATTGTCCTATAGGAAAGATTAAGTAGCCTATATTCCCTTACAGTTTCGAAAAGTGAGAGATGATCTCATTGAAACATGTAAAATTCTTAAAGGGCTTGAAAGGTCATTGCTGGGAAGATGTTTCTCTGGCTGGAGAGCATAGAACAAGAGGTCACAGTCTTAGAATAAGGGAATGGCAATTTTGGACAAAGATGAAAAATATTTACTCAAAGAGTTTGTATCTTTAGAAACTCCACCTGAGAAGGCTGTGGATGATTGTTGGTTGAGTAAATTCAAGTGAGAGATCTTGGATCCCAAAGAGTTAAGGGATATGGGATACTCACTGAAGTTGTTTAAAATCTCTCCTGTTAAACTTCTAGGTCATATACAATCAATGCATGATTACACTAATAAGGAAGAACTAAATAAATGTCTGTATAACTTCAACTAATAGGTAGACATTGATCTTACCAGTACTTAAGTGATGAGGATGACTTTCATAGTTGGCATGCGTATCAGATTTCTTATCACACACCACCCTCTTTGGTATTTAGTTGCTGTCTCTTCATTATAACCTTCAGGTCTCCTGTACCACTGGGTCTCCTTCTGGGTCTCTCTCAAAGGCACTGATCATGTTACCATTCTCTGCCTTGGGAAACCACAGTTCCGATGATTTCCATATTGTCTCCTTTTACCATCGAATTTCAGTGCTAATTTTCACATTCTAAGATATTCTATTCTCTATTGGTACACTAGCTCTCTGGAGAGACATTTGTTTGTGTTACATCACTTCTTACAGCACTCAATGTCCGAGTGAATCTATGCAAGTCTATCACGCCACATATGTTAATTTACTGGAGCAGGCATTGCCACACCTGCATTGCATTCTTTTATTATGTCAATGAATTTCTAACTCTTCAGGACTTACTTTCTAAATTATCAATCTGATGTATCATTGCTGCATATTTTATTTATTTTACGATCTAAGGCACCCAATCTAAATTTATTTCTTATCCTGTAGTGTACTTTCAGGATAATAAAAAATGCCCCCAATGACTGTATGCATGTACTGATGTTGTATTCTTGAGCCTTACTTTCGAGAAAGGTCGCAGATAACATCACTGAATTGTATTGAATCAATACATCTCAGTTTAACATCTCATCCGAAAGACGATTGAGTAATTACTTGCACCATATCTTATAGTGTTTGCACCTTAACCCCTTAACCTCTCTTTAAGCCATTGAATGTAATGTCGAACAGAATTAATTTGATGGCATCAATAACATGAATGAAAACTATAGCACCTTTAGAAACCAAGTCATGCAGACTGTACATTATTTTGAATGGCACAGAACTTGATAACAGATACAGATTGCATCATAGATTTGAGTTCATACTTAATTTATATTTTTCTGTTTTAGTCTATTACCGATGTGAGAGTCCAGTGGTATTTCACACAGTACACGAGGAAGAATAAAACAAGAAAACGTGAAACGGGTAATGTATGTGTAATATTCAGTTTTTAATAGCCATTTATTACTTGCCAGAGTGAAATCCTAATAACATGGAAAATTGTTTTCTTGAATTGCAGGTTCATCAGCAGGATTTCACAAGACAGGACATCGATGAAGTAAATGAATATCTTTTTGCCTGCTGATATGATTTCATATCATCACGTGTAACATTTCACTTGCTTCAATAAACATCAAAATGGCAAAGTGAATAATTCCTGATCGCCTTGTAGATCATTGCAAAAATAATTTGAAAAGAGATTGTGAATGCGAAATAGTGACAGTCAGTCTTGAAACATTCACATACCAGCAACTTTAAATTTCACATAGGGTGGAATTTTACACTCTTGCTGACAAATTTGCAAGGGGACGTTGATGATGGGGGTTGTTAAATCCAACTTGTAGTCTGCCTACATGGTCCCTCGTAATCATAATTATGTGAGGAGAGTGGGGGTTGATATATATGCTGGATCATGCCCCTTTAAGAGAATGGGTCAGGTGACCTGGAACTCAAGCTCCACCCTGGATGGTGCTTGCCTAGGCAGAATGTGCTACGATGAAGATTATTGTCATAAACTGTTCCACTCACTCCCACTCACCTGACGAAGGAGCAGCGCTCCGAAAGCTAGTGGCGTTTGCTACCAAATAAACCTGTTGGACTTTAACCTGGTGATGTTAGACTCCTTACTGTGTTCTTCCATTGAGCCAATGTCTAATCCAATTTACTACCTCTCCATGTATCCCTAGCGACTGAACCTTCCTGACTAAACTCCCATGCGGGGCCTTGTCAAAGGCCTTACTGAAGTCCATGTCGACGACATCCACTGCCTTCCCTTCATCTACTTTCCTCGTAGTCTCCTTGAAAAACTCTAATAGATTGGTTAAACATGACCTACCGCGCACAAAGCCATGTTGACTCTCCCTAATAAGTCCCTGTCTATCCAAATATTTGTAGATCCTATCTCTTAATACTCCTTCCAATAATTTACCTACTACTGACGTCAAACTTACCGGCCTATAATTTCCCGCATTACTTTTTGATCCTTTTTTAAAGAACGGAACAACATGAGCTATTCTCCAATCATCCGGCACCTCACCCGTGGATACCGACATTTTTAATATATCTGCCAGGGCCACTGCAATTTCAACACTAGTCTCGTTGAAGGTCCGAGGGAATACCCTGTGCGGTCCTGGGGATTTATAGAACATAGAAAAGCTACAGCACAAACAGGCCCTTCAGCCCACAAGTTGCGCCGAACAATTTCCTTACCTTCGAGGCTCATCTATATCCCTCTATCTTACTAACCTCCATGAACCTATCCAAAAGTCTCTTGAAAGACTCAATCGAATCCGCTTTCACCACCACTACCGGCAGCCGATTCCACGCACCCACCACCCTCTGAGTGAAAAACGTACCCCTAACATCTCCTCTATACCTACTCCCCAGCACCCTAAACCTGTGGCCTCTCGTGACAACCATTTCAGCACTGGGTAAAAGCCTGTGAGAATCCACTCTATCAATACCTCTCAACATCTTATACACCTCTATCAGGTCACCTCTCATCCTTTGCCTCTCCAAGGAGAATAGACCTAGCTCTCTCAACCTATCCTCATAAGGCATACCACTTAATCCCGGCAACATCCTCGTAAATCTCCTCTGCACCCGTTCTATGGCTTCCACATCCTCTCTGTAATGAGGCGACCAGAACTGGGCACAGTACTCCAGGTGGGGTCTGACCAGGATCCTATACAGCTGCAGCATTATCTCCCGATTTCTAAACTCAATTCCTCTCGATGAAGGCCAGTATTCCATACGCCTTCTTAACCACAGCCTCTACCTGCGACGCCGCTTTGAGCGTCCTATGAACCCAGACCCCAAGATCCCTTTGTTCTTTCTTTATCCCCCTGTTCTTCCACACTGCCAAGCGTCTTACCCTTAATATATTCTTCCATCCTATTCGACCTGCCAAAATGAACCACCACACATTTATCTGGGTTGAAGTCCATCTGCCACTTCTCCGCCCAGTCTTGCATCTTATCTATGTGTCGTTGCAACTGCTGGCATCTCTCTGCACTATCCACAACACCTCCAACCTTTGTGTCATCAGCAAACTTGCCAACCCACTTCCTCATCCAGGCCATTTATAAAACTCACAAAGAGCAAGGGTCCCTTAACAGATCCCTGGGGCACCCCACTGGTGATCGATCTCCACTCTGAAAAAGACCCATCTACAACCACGCTTTGCCTTCTGTGGGCAAGCCAGTTCTGAATCCACAAAGCAACGTCCCCTTGTATCCCATGCCCCTTCACTTTCTCCATAAGCCTTGCATGAGGCACCTTATCAAACGCCTTACTGAAATCCATATAAACCACTTCTACCGCTCTTCCCCCGTCTAAGTGTCCAGTCACATCTTCAAAAAGCTCAAATCAGACTCGTAAGGCATGATCTGCCTCGGACAAAGCCGTGCTGGCTACTTCTGATCATACTATTTCTTTCCAAATGTTCATAAATCCTGCCTCTCAGGATCTTCTCCATCAACTTACCTGCCACTGAGGTTAGACTCACCGGTCTATAATTTCCTGGGCTATCTCTTCTCCCTTTCTTGAATAACGGAACCACATCCGCCATCCTCCAATCCTCTGGAACCTCTCCCGTCTCCATTGACGATGCAAAGATCATCGCCTGAGGATCAGCAATCTCTTCCCTCGCCTCCCACAGTAACCTGGGGTACATCCCATCCGGTCCTGGCGATTTATCTCACTTGATGCTTTTCAACAGCTCCAACACATCCTCTTTCCTAATGCCCACATGCTCAATCTTCTCAGTCCACTGCAAGTCTGCGCTGCAACTACCAAGATCCTTTTCCACTGTGAATACTGAAGCAAAGTATTCATTGAGTACCTCTGCTGTTTCAACCGGTTCAATACAGACTTTCCCACCGTCACATTTGATATGTCCTACTCCTTCACATCTTATCCTCTTACTCTTCACATACTTGCAGAATGCCTTGGGGTTTTCCTTTATCCTGTCTGCCAAGGCCTTCTCATGTCCCCTCCTGGCTCTTCTAATTTCCCTCTTTAGTTCCTTCCTACTCGTCGTATACTCTTCTAGATTTCGAACATTACCTAGCTCCCTGAACCTTTTGTAGGCTTTTCTTTTCTTCCTGGCTAAATCCGTTACAGCTTTCGTGCACCGCGGTTCCTGTAACCTCCCATAACTCCCCTGTCGCACTGGAACATTGCCGTGCAGAGCTCCAGACAAATTTTCCTTGAAAATTTGCCACATTTCTTCCGTACATTTCCCTGAGAAAACCTCCTTCCAATTTATGCCTCTAATTTCCTGCCTAATCGCATCATAGTTGCCCTTACTCCAGATAAACACTTTCCTAGCTCGGCTGATCCTATCTCCCTCTAATGCGAGTGTAAAGGAGATAGAGTTATGATCACTATCCCCAAAATGCTCTCCCATTGATAGATCTGACACCTGCCCAGGTTCATTCCCTAATATCAAATCAAGCACAGCCTCTCCTCTTGTAGGCTTATCCACTTACAGTGTCAGGGAGCTCTCCTGAACACACCTAACAAACTCCTCTCCATCTAAACCCCTTACCCTAGGGATATTCCAATCGATATTTGGGAAATTAAAATCTCCCATCACAACCACTCTGTTATTATCACATCTCTCCAGAATCTGCTTCCCAATCTGCTCCTCCACATCTCTGCTACTATTGGGCGGCCTATAGAAAACACCCAGTAAAATTACCGACCCCTTCCTGTTCCTAACCTCCACCCACAGAGATTCCGTAGACAGTCCTTCCGTGGCAACCATCTTTTCTACAGCTGTGACACTATCCCTGATCAACATTGCCACTCCCCCACCTTTTTTGCATCCTTCCCTGTCCCTCCTGAAACATCTGAAACCCGGCACTTGAAGTACCCAGTCCTGACCCTGAGATAACCAAGTCTCTGTAATGGCCACCACATCACACTTCCAAGCAGCGATCCACACTCTGAGTTCATCCATTTTGTTCACTATACTCCTTGTGTTAAAATAAACACACGTCAACCCTTCGGTCTGAGAGCTCCCCTTCCCCTTCACCTGCCTATCCTCCCTCTCACACTGCCGACCAGCCCCTCTTACTTTTACTCTAACCTCCTCTCTCCCAGTCACCACATTTTGATTCCCACCCCCCAACCATTCTAGTTTAAACCGTCCCCAGTAACCTTAGCAAACCTTCCCGCCAGAATATTGGTCCCCCTGGGATTGAAGTGAAACCCGTCCTTTTTGTACAGGTCGCACCTGCCCCTAAAGAGGTCCCAATGATCCAGGAACCTGAATCCCTGCCCCCTGCTCCAATCCCTCAGCCACTCATTCATCCTCCACCTTATTCCGTTCCTTCCCTCACTGTCTCGTGGCACAGGTAGCAATCCTGAGATTACGACCTTCGTGTTCCGTTTACTTAACTTCCCACCTCACTCCCGATATTCTCTTTTCATAACCCCTTCCCCTTTCCTGCCTATGTCGGCAGTACCAGTATGCACCACAACCTCTGGCTCCTCTCCCTCCCACTTAAGGATTTCTTGAACCCTGTCGGAAACATCCTTGATCCCGGCTCCAGGGAGGCAAACCATCATCTGCGTTTCTCGACTTCTTCCACAGAAACGCCTGTCTGACCCCCTCACTGTGGAGTCCCCACTCGCCTTCGGACTCCTTTCCTTTCCTTTTTTTGCTACAGGGCTGGACTCCGCACAGGAGGCACGACCACTGCTGCTTCTCCCAAGTGGGCTGTCGCCCCCAACAGTACTCAAACAAGAGTACTTATTCTTAAGGGGCACAACCACTGGGGTACTCTGATCCACCTGACTCTTCTCTTTCCTAACTGTGACCCACTCGCCTGATCCTTGTGGCCCCGGTGTTACCACCTGTATATAACTCCTATCTATCACCTCCTTGTTTTCCATGACCAGATGAATGTCCTCGAGCTGCAGCTCCAGTTCCCTAACTCGGTCCCTTAGGAGCCACAGCTCAATACACCTCGCGCAGATATGTACCTCTGGGAGGTTAGGCGACTCCACGACCTCCCACATCCGGCACTGAGCACAGCAAGCTGGCTTCACATTCATATTTCCCTTTTTCCTCAGAATCCGCAGGGGAAGAAATAAGAGTTAAACGTTGCAGGGGGGGGACCTACCCTGCCTCTGCCTGTTTACGCTGAAGCCCGCTGAGCCAAAGCCTTTCAGCTCTCATTCTGCTCCCTTCTCACTCCACTGCCCGCTCTCAACGTTGCCCACTGTATACTGCAGCTTGCTTTTTAAACCTCCTGCACGCTTAAAAAAAAACTAAATTCCTTCCCAGGTCGCCCCGCGGGCGGCCTACTTCCGCTTTTCAAATCTAAACTCCTAAAACGACAAACCCCGCGAAAAAGTAAGTTAAAATAATCAATTTCTTACCCCTTTAGCTGAACACACAAATCGCTCCTCTCTTCTTTGCTCCTGTCGAACTCCTCCCCTTTAATCTGTATAGGTTCCATGACTTGTTTGCCTTATTTCCGTAGATTCCATGCCAGTTTCCTTAGTAAATACAGATGCAAAAAACCCATTTAAAATATCTCCTCCATTTCTTTTGGTTCCATACATAGCCGACCACTCTGATCTTCAAGAGCACCAATTTTATCCCTTACTATCCTTTTGCTCTTAAAATACCTGTAGAAGCTCTCAGGATTATCCTTCACCTTGTCTGCCAAAACAACCTCATGTCTTCTTTTTGTCCTCCTGATTTCTTTCTTAAGTAGTTTCTTGCACTTTTTATACTCCTCAAGCATCTTATTTGTTCCTTATTGCCGATACATGTCATACATCTCTCTCTTCTTCTTTATCAGAGTTCCAATATCCCTCGAGAACCAAGGTTCCTTATTCTTATTCACTTTGCCAGATTGGCATTGCCCAGGTGCCAGGGTGGCACTGCTCAAGGGGCACATCCCTTGCCCTTGGCCTCCCTGGGGAGCTCTGTGGCCTCCAGTTCCACTGGCGAGGCGAAGTTGACTGCTCCCCTTTCATGGGGAGCATGTCTATTCCTCGCCGACACGAACCTTTCCTGGCGAGGTCATAATGGCAGTAGAACCCGGACGATTGAGCACCGGACTCGCTAAGCAGATGTTGAACAGCATTTAAATAAATTTAAATACATTAACTTGCTTCTCCTCCATTTCTGGCGAGAGGTTGACCGCGCCGGAAATCCGGCGCTCGTAAAATGGCAACGGGCGCGCAAACCGGTGGCAATCGCACTAATCACTTTACCCCCCACTGTACCGCGTCCAAAAACGGGCACAACGGGTAAAATCACCCCGTCAGGAACAACCTGGAGCCCCAGTTCTCCCTCCACCTTTTGCACTTTCTTCAACAGCATCTCCAGAGAGCACCTTCGACTGACAGCCAAGCAGCACAGCATCTCCAGCTCCTTGTATCTCGTGACACGTACCATCGGACTGACCAGACCCACCAGATCACCCGGTGAGATGACCCGAAGTCCAGAACCAGCCTTGGACGAGAGGGGAAGCCCAAATGGACAAACTGCAGATCCTGAAACATCAGCCAAAAAGACTGAGGAACAGCCTTATTGAACAGGTATTACCAGTCTTTTCAGACAAATAGTTTAAATGTAGTAATAGGGATCTTTGGATAGGGTGCAGCACACTGTTTACTCAGAGATTTAAGACTATTTACTGAAGAGTCCTGTAAAAAGAGTGATAGTTTTATAATTTAATTAAGTACAATAGTAGAGTCTGATAAATATTGGGCGGTATTTTACCATTTTTTGCGCAAGTGCTGGGCGGACTTGAAACATGGAGAATTTCAGATCTGTCTTTTGAGCTCGTTGTTCGCGTCCGATCCTCGCTGCAGAAGCCTGTGGGCAGGGATTAACATGCCCAAAACCCTGCAGCTTCAATCAGAGTCTCCAACTGCGCACGCACAAAAAACAAATAATGCTGCTCCCCTGCCAGATCCCTCCCGGGCTGGATAATGCCTCCCCTGGCCCACACGGACATTGGAACCCCCCCCAACATTACTGAGGGCCACAGCTGAGTCACAGCTGAGGGATTCAATAGGCTTCTCGAGGTTCTGCGGCCCATGGCTGAGAGGTTCGAGAGCTTGCACAAGACCCAGCGGAACAGCACTGAGACACAGAGGGCAATGGCAGCAGCCCTTGAGAATGTGGCCCAGTCACAGAGGGTCATGGCTGAGGGACTGCAGAGCATGGCCCACTTTCAGAGGGCACTTGCTGCAGCCATTGACAGGTGGGCCCTCGACTCAGGTGGCCATCACAGAGAGCTCGACCACCATGGGCAGAACGTAGGTGGACACCAGGTTTGGTAGGGCCAGGTGACGCCAGAGCTTCTGGAGCTCACTGCAGAAGCACCATTATCCCATAGAGTGACCCAGGGGCCCACAGGAACCCCAAGGGAAGAGAAAGGGCTGGAGCCTATTCCGGAGCCTTCCAGCCACGAGACTGTGGCTGTGGCTACACCTTCTGACTCCCCCCTTCCTGACACCGAGGCATCTCAGGGGCAGCGGGATGAAGAGGGTGTCACGGGTACATCCCAGACACCTGGAAGGCGGCCAGGCCTTCAAGGTCCAGGCCCTCCAGAGGATGCCCACCAAGCACATCACAGGCCATGGGGCAAGGTAGGCAGCTGGCCCCCTCCACTTCGGATGTACATTCTGGGGAGACACAAAGACATCGTGGTAAGCCACGTAAGGTTAGGAAGTTGTAGTTGCACTGAGATGGCACAGGTGAAGAGCTGCACTGGTTACATAGATTTTTAAGCACCTTACAGTTTTCTGTTCACACGTTTTTCTGTTGGCACTTTTTATTTAGACACTTATTGTAAACAATAAATGTTTTTTCACCACCCACCTGTGACTAATTTGTCTCAGATTTGCTTTGAATGGGGATGCAGTTACCCTGACAGTCGCCGGTGGGATCCTTCATGTTGATGTCAACTGGGGAGGCCCCTCAATGCTGTGTCATTGAGAAAATGAAGCCATTGGTTCCCCAGAACCCACGAGCGATTCCCTCCCCTCCCCCACTCCACCCGCCCCGAGACTCCTGTATGGGGGTTCACTGATCCCTTACTCACTACACAGACATGGGCCCAGGTGCCAGCATGCATATGGAGCTCAGGTAGGAGTCAGACTAATTTGCACCAGGGCATCATCATCATGGTGCTGAGCGAGTTGATGTCAACCTCCTGCCCGCCAAAGAAACTTGCTAACACAGCATACCCAGGCTCACCACTCTGGTGTTACAATGTTTCAGGAAACAGTAGGATTTGGGGGTGGGGGCAGAATGGAACCCACGAGCAGAAACACAGGCCCCTTGTAAGCGAAGCACCTGGTGATCAGGTCCTCCCTCATCGCCCTCGCATGTCTGAATCTTGCTGCCAGCCCTCCAGCATCTGGGTGGTGTTACTCGGTGTGGTCCTCCTCCTCTTCCTCCTCCTCTTCCTGCTGGGCAGCCTCCTCCCCAGCGACGCCCGGCGGGTCAGCCTCCACGTCTTCTTCTTCCAATAAGTCAACTCTCTGCTGCGCCAGGTTGTGAAGGACACAGCACACCACCACGATGGTGGAAGAAATCAGGGGGGCGCTGTATTGTAGGGCCCCGTCAGAGTGGTCCAGGCACTGGAACCGCATTTTCAGGAGCGCGATGCACCTCTATTATACAGCGGGTGACAACATGGGCCTCATTACAGCAAGTGTCCACCTCAGTCTCAGGCCTCCGCACCAGTCATCAGTCAAGTCCAAAGCGGGTTACCAATGTCACCCATGAGCCCTCCCTGCACCCTGGGCTCCTTCTCAAAGGCCTCCAGTATGTCTGAGCTCCTCAGAATAAAACTGTCATGCACGCTGCCGGGGTTTTTCGTGCAGACGTGCGTGATTTCATCTCGTCACAAACCAACTTAGGGAGTGGAACCCCTTTCTGTTGATGAATCGTCGTGGATTCCTGACCAGGGCCTTGAGGGCAACGTGGGTGCAGTCTATAGCCCCCTGCATATTGGGCATACCTGCAATGGCCACGAATCCTGCAGCCCAGGGTTCCCGCTGAGCCTGATCCAGGTGAAATTTGACATATTGGCCAACCCGGGCATAAGGGCATTCATGACCTCATTGACACAGGTATGGAGAGCTGATGGTGAAATGCTACATACAACTCCGCTGGGAGTCTGGAAGGAGCCCGTGGCACAACAGTTTAAAGCGGCTGTCAATTTGACAGCCACCGAGAGTGGATGTCCACCCTGCCCCAAGGTACCAGATCCTGCAACAAGTGGCACAGGTGTTGCACTGTCTCCTTTCAGAGCTGGAACGGTCGGTGGCACATGGTGTGCAACATTTGTTCAAACGACACTCATGTGCGGAATTACTGGGATCTTTGAAAGCTATCCCGTTCGTTTCAGGCTGGGTCCTGATGTTCCTGGCTCCACAGTAGTAAAATAAAAATAATATTTGGTCCCTTTTGTGTAGGTGTTACCAATACGTTTTTGGTTAGTCTGCACTGCATGATGTAAATAGGGAGAGCATTGTCAGAGCATACTCCCAACTTAAGTTAAAATTTGCAACCAGAGTCTTGCAGCAGCGCACCATTCCTATTTTCATATTTGAACATACTTCGACTTCAAATTATTGGGCATGCTGTTTTCCCATTTACAGGTAGCTTAAAAATTGCATTCCGGAGAAAGGAGCAGTGATTGCCCCCATAATGTGAAGGAGATGCTGAAGCATATTATTAAAAACAAATGTACTTTCAATGAAATATTGCTTTTAATGAAAGTGTCCACTGTCTGATACATCTGTATAAAATCCACTTGTAAGACATGAAAGTTGAATTATTTTATGCTTGAATTTAATTTCTCAGAAAAATGTATTGTAGAAAAATCTGTAAAGGTCTGCTTTTATACTTTGCTAGAAATATGCACTTTTAGAGTGAACTTCTATGAATATTACAGTTGTTACTCTTAACGTTGCTTTTTAACAGCAAAGCACTAGCCTGGTAAACATTTACAATTATGTGCTGATTAAGAAGCAGTTTTAAATTAACTTATAAATTGACCACAGGAAGATAACTTCTATTTCTAATTCTTGGTAATCACACTGTTGCATAATCACAAAGACTTAATGTAATCACATATAAATTACAACACCGAAACAGGCTATTTGGCCCAACTTTAGAATATGGCATGGCCGATAGCAAAGGTGACATTTACTGCCATCCCTCGTTCTGAGAAAGTGGTGATGGGTTTTCTTCCTGAACTGTTGCAGTCCCTGTAGTAAAGGGACTCCTCGGTGCTATTAAGTAGGAACAGGAAGTTTCGAGGATTTGGATCTAGTGACAATGAAAGAACGGTAATTCATATTTTCAAATGGTAGGTAAAATAACATTATAAAACATATAGCGAGATTAACATGTAATTTAAAGGACCTTATCAGAGTAAAGGTAGAGAGCTTTTAATTTTAGAAAGCATGAACTTTGAGGAGATCTTTAAAATAATGACAGCATTAGTCTTGGCCCATATGAACAATAATTTGAGGTTGGTAGACTTTGGAGGACCAGATCACATAAATATTATTTGGGTAAGAAGTAGTTTAGATATCAAGAGGTATTTTTCCCACTTCTTGACCAATAGAACAAGTTATAATCCAGAAGACCAGGTGAAGGATAGAACTGAAGCCAATCTTTTATAAGCATTAGTTTACAGAGATATACGTTACACAGTTACCTCCTCAGCCAAAAACCGCAGTTTCCGTCTTTCTTTCTATGGAGGCACAAATGAATTCCCCAGTTAATGTATACAGTGAAATACAATTAATATACAAGCTATTGTATGCTCCAATTGTTCAAAAAGGAATTGAAAGATTTTTTACTGTGGTCAAGTCTATATATCGGTGAATCTGTCTCCCAACCATTGATTGCAATTAAGATTTGAAGAGGTGGCATAATTGTTGATACATTAGTCATGATTCACGATAGTCCAAAACCATCTTGATTCATGAACTGAGCCCTTAGATTGGAAAACTTCCAATTTCACTCCATTATTTAGGAGAGTTAAACTAGGAAATTATAGGTCATCAGCCTAACGCTGTTTTAGAGAAGCTACTAAAATAGAATGAACAGAATCCCGACAGTCGAGTCTGCACCGACCACAATCCCACCCAGGACCTGTTCCCGTAACCCCACGTATTTACCCTGCTAGTCCCCCTGACACTAAGTGTCAATTTAGCATGGCCAATCCACCTAATCTGCACATCTTTGGACTGTGGGAGGAAACTGGAGCACCCGGAGGAAACCCACACAGACACGAGGAGAAAGTGCAAACTCCACACAGAGTGTGGAGGCCGGAATTGAACCCGGGTCCTTGGCTCTGTGAAGCAACAGTGCTAACCGCTGTGCCATCCCCATCTGTTAATGGGGTAAGATGACAGAACATCTGGACAAATATCGATCTGATCAGGAAGGGCCAGCATGGAACTGCAAATGTTGAACAAACCTCGCAAATTTTTGAGAAGGTAACTGTCATGATAATTGAGTGATTGTTGTCGTGGACTCTAATATTAGGTACAATATGGTACACTCTGCTTCACAGGGTTCCCTGACCTGGGGTTTGAAAGTCAGAAAGTACAGGTAAGAAAAGTTGTAACAAGGCTTCAGATGCTTTGCAGTTGTGTGTTCATGTCTTGAAAATTAGTTAGTTTACAGCAATGATGTCGGTCATCCTGCATCATAAAAACAAGACGGGGGGGTGTAATTTACCCGGCCCGCTGTGCTGCTCGAGTAGCGCAGTGTGATGGGAAAAACCGGCGAGAAGATGCCGGTCACGACTTTCCAAGACTGTTTTGTATGGCACAATCAGTCTCGCGCCAGGATACGATGCGAAGCTGATTACCCGATTGAAATTGACATTTGAATCGCATTAGTGAGCCCGTGACGGCATTGTCTGGGCTTGCTCATGTTTCTGACTCTGCCGGGGGATGTTCCCATCAGTGGGGATTAAAGCTCGGGGCGGATCCAGTCTGCAAGCAGACCGATCGGGGGCGGGGGCAGGAGGCGGGGGCAGTGGCGGGGGAGGTGGGGAGAACCGCTGCTCTGTGATCAGTGGGGTGAGAGGGGGATGATCAGGGCTGGCCATGGTGGGCGGAGCAGGGGGGGGTTGCGATCAGGGCTGGTCATTGGGGAGGAGGTGTCGGGGCCGGCTATTGGGGGTGTTCTGGAAGCTAATGGGAGGCTGGCAGTTTGGGGGGCAGTGCGCATGTGCCAATCTCCCTACCGGGCCGCAATCCCCCGCCCCAGGCAGACTCTGTGAAGCATGGAGTGCTGGAAATTCAAACAACTAACTTTGCCCAAAAAACAGATGGGAAAATCTCCCGTTTTTACGCCCGTCGGGCATGTAGTTTTCTTTTGGGAAAATCGCCCCATGGTGTTGGAAGTGAACTAAAGACAAAATGGACGCTCTGAAAAGACAGACAGAGCTCAGTTTGGAGGGTAATCTTGCCGACAACTGGAGGAGATTCGAGCAGTGCTTCGACCTGTACCTCACAGCGACAGGCAGTAATATGAAACACTCGCAGGTACAGTTTTTTTCCTTTCTTCATGTAGTAGGGAAGAAGCCCTAGAAGTTTATAACACATTCACATTTGAAAGTAATAGAAAATGAAATTACTTGAAAGAAGGAATGGAAAAATTTAAAGCTTACTGCAGTCCTAAGAAAAACATCAGATGTGAAAGATACAATTTTTTTGTGTGCATGCACGGCAGTACGTAACGGAGTTGAGAAGACTAGCTAAATCCTGTGAATTTGGAGAGCTTGAACAATCACTCGTCTGAGATTAAAACATTTAAATGGAGTTGATGTGGAACAGACCATTATGTACATAGTTGTCCAGCCTCCGGAAAGCAGTGCAAGAACTGTGATAAACGAAATCACTCTGCGAAGATGTGTAACTCAAAGAAAGTGCACTCGAGTGCAACTGATGTCACAGACACTGAAACTGAACCTTTGGTTCAGTAACAGCAAATTCTATAGACAAATGGAAGGTTGGTTTAAAAATTGTCAAAAATTTAACATAGAAGCAGCTGCTCCTCATAGTTGAAGGGTCAATAACAAAGGGGCATAATTTTAATATGTGGGCAGGAGATTTAGAGGAAATTTGCGAAAAGCTTTTTCACTCAGAGGGTGGTGGGAGTTTGGAATGCACAGCCTCGGAGGGTAGGAGAGGTGGGAAACTTCATAACCTTTAAAAAGTATGTGGATGAGCACTTGAAACGTCATAACATTCAAGGCTATGGGCCAAGCCCTGGAAAGTGGGATTAGTGTAGATTTAGTGTAGTTTCGTTGGTGCAAAGTTGATGGGCTGAAGGGCCCCTTCTATACTGCATGACTCCCAACAGGATGGTGAATTTCAAGCTTGACACAGGTGCACAAGCAAATACCATTACCATAAGCTTTCATTGTAAGATAAGTAAAAAAAACAGCTAACTAAAACAAAAGTGAAGTTGTCTACCTACACAGGTGCAAAAGTTGCTGCAGAAGCCGAATGCACACTTCAAGTGAACTACACAAAATAGTCACAAGCACTTCCATTTATCGTAGTAAAAAATAATTCTTCGAATCAAAGCTGGTGAAAATCTGAAGCCAATCAAGAGAATAATGACTGCCACGTCTGCTGACACCCTCAGTAAGTTCAAAGTGTGTTCAAGGCGATTGGTTGCCTAAAGGGAGAACACACCATCACGGTTGATTAAACCGTGATACCCAAAATACATCCCCTCAGGAAAGTACCAGTAATGCTGAGAGTTGGACAGAATGGAGAAGCTTCCCATCGTAAAGAAAATTGAAGAACCAACGAAGTGGGTAACCCACTTGTTGGGATTTAGCAGGTCTGTCTGGATCCCAGAGACCTAAATTGGGCAGTAGAAAGAGAGCATTATCAGTTGCCCACAGTAGAAGAGATCATGTTTAAGCTTGCTGATGCTAAATACTGTTCAGTCTTGGATGCAAGTTCAGGGTTCTGGCTGGATGAACGCAGTTCCTTTCTCTGTATGTTCAATACACCCATACAGGCTACAGATTTTTATGTTTACCTTTTGGTGTTAATTCAGCTCCTGAGGTGTTCCATGGGACAGTGAAGCAGCTGTTTGAAGGGTTAGAGTGTGTAGAAACCTACACTGACAAATGTGCTGGTCTGGGGCGCTATACAAGAAGAACATAACCACAGAATGAGGTGGAGCTGAGAAGAGCAAGAGAAAGGAACTTCAAGTGGAAGAAGCAAAAGTGTGAAATAGCTCCCTTGGGACATGTGCTAACAAGTTAGGAACTGAAACCAGAGCAAAATTGAAGCAGTCGTGAAGTTCCCACCCACAACATGTAAGAAAGACTTGGAGAGGTTTTTAGACATGTTGATCTGTCTTGGGAAATACATTCCATAAATGTCAGACCTGACAGCACCTCACAGAGTTTCCACAAAATTATGTGGAGTGGCATGGGGAACAATGTCACCAAGAAGCTTTGATCAGTCTAAAGAAAACACTGACCCAGATACCAGTGTTAAAATATTACAATGTCAATTAACCAGTCAAGATATCAGCGGATATCTTGACAGGCTGATTGAAAATGTTCTGGGAGCTGCCCTCTTGCAAAATAAGACAGAAGTGGTGGTATGCTTCCAAGGCAATGACTGAAACAACAACATTATGCCCAAATAGAGAAATAAATACGAGCAATTGTGTTTGGCTCGGAACGTTTCCACCAGTTTATCCATGACAAAGACCTGGAGGTAGAGTCTGATCATAGGCCTTTGAAAACTATACTTAAAAGCTCCTGAACTGAAGCAAGAATCCAAAGGTTAATGCTGCATCTGCAGAAGCACCAGGTCTGATTTAAATACAAACCAGGCAAAGAAATGTACATCGCAGACAACCTGTCACATGCATATCTATCCATCACGGAAGAAAAGGACAAAGAAACGGAAGCGCATGTTCACATGCTGACAAAACACTGACCTGTGACTATAACCAAACTGGATGAGATCAGGGAAGCGACCAAGAATTACGCCATCCTTTGAAGATGGCAGTGACTTGTACAAATTGGCTGACTCACAAGCCAGAGAAGAACATCTTCTGTACAAGAACTTTTGCGAGGAACTTCATGGAGCAGAAAAGATAGTAATTCCTGTCACACTGAGGAAAGAAATGGTGCAACACATACATGAAAGTTACCTCAGCATAGAAACATGCAAGAAAAGAACTCAACATGTAATGTATTGGCCTGGAATGGGAACACAAATTGGGGAAATGGTGAACCCTTGTGCCGTGTGCCAAAAGTACGCTAAATGACAACAAAAAGAACCACTTCAACCAAACACTGTTCGAGAAAGACCATGGCTGAAAATTGGAATGGACCTGTTCACATTTGACAACAGTTGAGTCCCTACTAGCTGTTGAGTATTACTGAGTTTTTAATTTATGTTGTTAAGAGGATAGTAAGAGCATCACTTTTTTTTTGCTCACCATGGCATACCTGAGGTGCTCATCTCATGTAACAGTGCACAATTCTCAGGCACTGAATTTTGCAAATTTGCACAGGATTCAGAGTTCTGGCACAATACATCAAGTCCCAAATATCTACAATCCAATGAAATGGTGGAACATATCATGCAGACCTTAAAACATCTGTTGAAGAAGGCAAAGGTAGACAAAAGAGACCTCTACCTATTGAATTGAACATGGGAGAGACACTGAGGATTCTGCAGGAAGGGATCTGGAATCCTGCCGTTGTCACAGGAATCACAGACCAAGGTCTTGCATAGCGGAGACGCCAAATGAACAGCAGTATAGGAGAAACTGGAAATTCCTATGGACAACAAAAGACATGTGACCCTGCTCTGAACCAGTACATGTAGCAAAAGATCAAGAAGCAGAATCCACCGGTGAAGCAATAGATAACCAGACAAAGCCTGAGACTCCTGAATAATACCTCAGAACATCCAGTGAAAGAATTGTGTAAAAACCACAGAGATATTGAGATGAATAAAAGATCAAATAGACTGATCAAAACAGTGTGAAAGAGTAAATAAGAGATTCTGTGTACACGAGTCGGCAGTATTCACAATCTATTTTGTTTTAACAGAGACTCGCCAGAAGTGCTTCTGGTTTATAAAAAGGAAATATTATGATAATATGTGGATTATGGTTGTGGACTCAAGTATTAGGTACAATATGGTACACTCTACAGATCAGGTAACATATGTGAGGGAAGGTTGCAACAAGGCTGTAAATGCCTTGTCATTGTGTGTTCATGTTCTGAAAATGTTATTAATAAAATTGGTATCAGTCATCCTGCGTCATAAAAACAAGACAGTAACAAATGTAATAATGGAATACCAGTGGATTTTATTTATTTCAAAAAGTTTGCAACAAGATCCTCATAAAAAGATCATTAACAAAACTGAGAAAGCATGGATTGGCAACAATTTATTGGCTTGAATAGGGAGTTTGTTGGGAGTAGGAGACAGGGATAGGGATAACGGCTATGTATTCTGATTGGGAGGATGTGATCAGAGGGGCTGGATTTTACGACCCCGCCAATAATATGCTCATCCATCACACACTCTGAATAAAGAGTTACACACATCACCCTATTTTGCAGTCCCAGCAGCACTCACTACTGAGCACTCAGCACTAGAGCTGTCGGCCAAGATTGGACTGCAGCGGAAGCTCTCATGGAGGCAACTTATTTCTACTGAGGAGCAGAAGTCCGACTCTCATCTTGTTGAGGATGCTCAGAGTGAGTTGTGGCTGTGGAACAAGCCTGGTTTAAAGTTGGTAGATTTGCAGGGAACAACTTCCAGAGTGATGAACTAAACACCCTCCCCCCACTGTAAAATCCAGTCCATGGTGGGGGATTTGTGCTGGGGCCTCAGATTTTCAATGGGAACTGAAAATGTAGATTTTCTGGCAGTACTGAATTAGATGAAACATTAGATTATGTAAATAGGAGCAGAAAATTGCAAGAATACATTGATACATTTAGTGAAAAAAATTGTGGTTGGTGGCGCTTCTACTCTCGACCTAAGAAATATTGTTGTACTTGCTAAGAGGCAAAAAACTAGAAACTGTAGATGAGCAGAAATGTTTAGATGCCCAACTTAAGAAACAATGAAAACCTGGAGCACGGGTACAAAAGAATTCAAAGGCCTGATAAAATGTCGGCCCTTACTTTTAAGAGGGTTGCAATACAAATGGATGGCAGAGCTCTGGTCAGACACAATTTGTCACAATCAGGCACTGTTTTAAGACCTGGGCTGAAAGGCCCTCAAGAAGGAAATATTGGCCTTGGATGGAATGCAATGCAGATTCACCAAAATTATTTAGGATCTAAAAGGATTAAAATATGAACATAGATTGCAAAAATTAAGATTGTATGTCCTTGAGTACAGAAGATTAAGGGCTGATCCAATTTGGGTGTTTAAGAGGACCAAGTATATTTAAATAATCAAATAAATCGGTAGGATTCCCTGTTCTGGATTCCCCCATCAACTCCTCTGATGGGGGAATCCAGAACAATGCTGCATAATCTTAAAATCAGAGCGCGATCATTCAAACATGGTATCAGAAAGCGTTAATTTTTTCCACAAAAAGCTGTTGAGACTAGGTCAATTAAAATTCTGAAACTGTGATTTGTAGATCTCTGTTAGGCAAAATTATAAAAGTTACAGAACCAAGGTGAGAAGATGGAATGAAGAAATGGAAGAACCAAGACCTATTGGAATGACAGAGCAGGCTCAAGAAACTGAATGGGCTACTGTTCTTATGTTTAAAATTATTCACAAAACATTTTTCCTCTTCTGAGTGGCCCAACAATTTCCAATTATTACATGCTTTTTCTTTGTCACTATGTTTGCAGCACATTTTGTTTTAAGTAATATAAGTAAGCCGATCATTGCTGTTTGTTTCTTCTTCAGTCATTGATTGCAGCCTAAATATTGGGATAAAAGTCTTCTGTCAGTTGTGAAGTTGCTGCCTGATGTGGGATAATAAGAGTAGTGAGATTTTTTTAAATCAGTACACATTAAGGCACTGACAGAATTAGCAACATTCAGTTAAATGACTTGAAAATAAGCTGGCAAGAAACAATTTCCACTTATGGGATGCAGTGATTGATTCAAATAAGTGATTATGATTGTAAAATATTTAATGCTGATAATTTAAATATTATTGATTTTAAGGAATATTGTTCACTTTGGTCAAAAAGCATTTTACACCAGGGAGCAATGTGGAAGGAGGATTATGCAAGGGGTGGGGGAAGGGCAAACACTAAGGGACTATGTGGAAAGAGGGTTGTGCAAGGAGTGGGGTGGGTTAAGGGTAAGGGAACCTGAACCAAAATGGGACCAGCGTCCTCGCAGGGAGATTTGCTAATACCATTGGGGAGGGTTTAAACTAATTTGGCAAGGGGGTACGATCGAGAGAGAAGGTTCAGCCTTTTGGAGGTGTACCTCCAAAATTAGAAGAGACAGCAAGTGAATCAGGAAGGCATAGAAGTTATGGACCACTTAAGGAACAAGGGAGTTTGGCAAGATTTGATGGTATCTTAATGCAAGAAGTCTGACAACAAGGCAGATGAGTTAAGGGCATATAAATTAAACATGGGGGTATGATGTCACTAAAACAGAGGTAGGATTGACAACTCAATATTCTATATCGGATCTTCAGGCGAGCAGTGAAGGAGGTGAAAAAGGAGGGGGTGTCACAATTTTGATAAGGAAATCAGTTACAGCAGTAAAGAGTTAGTGTCTTCAAATGAAGCCATATGGGTAGAACTTAAAAATCAATAAGAAGCAATCAGATTGCTGGGAATGTTCCATAGGCCCCCTAATAGTCTGAGAGAAATAGAAAGCAGATATGTAGGCAAATTTCAGAGAAGTGTAAAAATAATAGGGAGTGATAGTGAGGGATTTCAACTTCACCAACGTTAACTGGGGTAGTCATAGTGTGAAAGATTTAGAGGGAGCGGAATTTTTAAAGTGCACCCAGGAAAACCTTTTAAGCCAGTATGTAGAAGATCCTACAAGAGAGGGGACGATGCTGGACTTCAATTTATGTAAGTGGTTGAAGTATCAGTAGGAGGATATTTTGCAGACATCGATAATAATTCTGTTAGATTCAAGATTGTTATGGAAAAGGACAAAGATGGGCCTGAAATCTAAGTTCTAAACTGGAGAAAGGCCAATTTTAATAAGATCAGATATGATTTGAGCATAGTGGAGTAGTAGCAGACACTTTTAAGTAAATCTGTGACAGAAAGGTGGGACGCATTCAAGAAGGAAACAGGGAGCATATAGGGCCAATATGTTCTAAGAAAGAAAAACACTGGGACCAATAAATCCAGTGAGTCCTGGATATCGAGGGACATAATACAGCATTGGATAATGAGAAAAAGAGAGGCTTTTGGCAGATATCAAGGTCTCAAAACAGCAGAAGCCCTCGGGTATAGTATGTGGAAGAGGGAACTTAAAAAGGAAGTTGGGAGAACAAAAAGGGGACATGAAAGGATACTGGCAGATAAAATAAAGGAAAATCATAAGTTGTTTTACAAGTACATTCATAGTAAAAGGATAACTATGGAAAGAACAGGGCCCATTAAAGACCACAGTGGTAATTTGTGTGTGAAGCCGGAGGATGTAGGTAAGGTTCTAAATAAATACTTTGTGTCAGTATTCATGAGTGAAAGGGACATTGTGGGTATAGAAATCATGGAAAAGGACTGTGATACAATTAAAGTAGCCCCATCCCCAAGCACAGCACCCACCATTTTCGCAAGGTGGAAGGCGGGGGGGGGGGGGGGGGGGCGGCAGGCGGGGGGGCAGTTTTGGGGGTGGATTCCAAGTTGCACATCTGTGGCTCACGGAGGTTGCTGCCCATATTAAACAACAGCTGTCTCCAGTCATGTCTGATTTTTGTTAGCCAAGAGAGAAAAATAGCAGGCAGATCTGATAGGAGCCGGTCTAAGCTTTGTCGAGTTGCTTGAATAGGTAGGACATTCTTTTGGTTATGGTCACAGGACACCTTGGTGGTCAGGTATCCTTTTGTGTTGTTAAAAGTAGGTATGAATATATGCAAAAAACAAACTCATTGGAACTAACAAGCAGATTTGAACTGTCAAAACCAACTGTCTAAAGGAGCTGTTGAGGTATTTAAAACTCCCATCCTTTATTTGTGAATAAAACTGGAGTGTTAAAAAAAAATCAATGCTTGCTATATCACTATCTTGACTTAAGCCTGAGGATTATCACTACTGGATTAGTGCTGCATGAATGATTTAATAAACTTCCATTATCACAGTGGAGTGTCTGCCATTTCAGTCATTTGACAGTCCTGAGTAGTTATCACCTCTTTGAAGTGGGACCAGGAATACTTGATTTTATAAGTAATTAAAGGAAATTAAATGTTTTTTAAAATCAGCATTTTCTTTTCAAATAGTGAATTCTTCAGTAGACCCATAAGAACTTTATTTGATCTCATCTTAACACAAATCCTGAGGTCTTTCTATGAAGATACTGGATGGATTGGCATAGTGTAAAGAAAAAGGATGGTGGGTGGGGAATGGAATGCTATGAGTTGGCATAAAGGGGCTATAAAGAGCCATGTAGAGTGGATGGAGGAAATAGCTTTCCATAGATGCTCTAAGGAGCCATGGGAGGTGGGTAAATGACATGGGGAGTGTGAAGGTTGGAGGGATGTTATTGTTTTCATTTAAAATGTCAACGCAGTGCTGGAACACTGAGGCAAGCCATCCACCCAGCCCACATCCACACCCAGCAGCCTCTGCATAGTTTCCAAAAATTATGGCCTGAATGTTTGCTCTCAGGTCAGGTTGAAAGTGCACTGAATTCCCATCCCCCTTCTATTAAGTCCTGAGTCAGAATGCTTGTAGGCTACCTTCCCACCTAAAAGCTCCAAATCTTGTTGGGTTTGCCTGCGGCTCTCTGAAGTGGAGAGGTGGTCCCTCGTTCAAAGACACTATGTGCCCTACTGAGGTACCTGGAATCAGGAAGGTGGGGGCCTCAGAGTGAGCCATCCTTGCTGGTGATCCCACACCTCCCTCCCCCCATCTCCAATGACCAGCATTCCCCTTCCAGGGAACCCCACTTACCTGATTCCAGAGGATTAATTGTTGATTCCCAGTGCATTACTGGGAGTGGGCAGCTCTCCTCGTGGTGCTGCCGAACTACAAAGCTGCCAGCCTCAAGAATGGGATTTCTGCCCGACGTGGGCCTTACTTCAGTGGGAGCCCTGATGGTTTCGGAATAGTATCAAGCCTCCTGTGTAGAGGTAATGTGGAGCTCCCATTGGTTCTCCATTGGGTGGTTTCCATGTCCCTGCTATTAAATTTCACCCATAGCTTTGTAAAAGGTCCTGATCTATTGAAGATTAAATAATCACTCATCAGGTTTATAAATCAACCGTCCATCCATATTAGTTCAGGTTTTAAGAATAGCAACACATGATTTTTATAACAAATTGCTTGGATTAAAGGGTTTCTCTCGATTTGAAATTAATGTTCTGCCTTGTGGTGCCCAGAAGTCCGAAATGACCATGCTATTTTAGACAAATGCAGTAGCTTTCATCCAATGTGTTGCAAATCAATGTTATTGTTGCCATGGTGCAGATTGTAGTGCAGAGTGAGTGATGTGGTATTTGACAATATAGTTCCTAAATCATTTTAGAGTAATATAACAATATAACAGTACAGTTGGCATGAGTGTGAATTGATCCCCGGAACTCTTTGTATTAAAATTCTCATCAGGAACTACATTGATTTGAGGAATTTACAAATACAGAATGACCAATTTTCTATGCAACCATTCCCAGACAATACAAGCCAAATATTATCTCGCTCCTGTTAGTGTATTTGTTTCAGAAATTGTGAAGCAAATAGGTTAAAAGTACACTTCCATTGATGTTTGACTCTGTATTTCTTAAATCAGTTTGTCGCATAACATGTTTTCAGGTTCCTATTCTTTTGAAATAACTTCCTCTTGAAAGAAATTTGAACCCTAAACGTGTCTCTCAGAATATGGTGCAAGTCCTGTAGGTGTCCTGTTCCTCTGACCCTGACATACTGTTTACCCCTGACCTTGCCAGCGCACAGTGCTGTGCCTCACTCACTCCCTCTTGGTGTGTGTGATCCTTGGCGATTGCTGCTCGCTGGAAGGATCAGCGCGGGAAGGCGAGCAGCTGAGATCAAGCTGCACATTGGGCTCCAGCGGGCGGGGGTAATGGCGCTTCATCTGGACGACTCCTTCCCTTACCAGAGTCTGCTGCCGAAGAAGGAGACGGGCGCCGCGTCTTTCCTCGCCCGGTACCCGGAGTACGACGGCAGGGGGGTTCTGATCGCTGTCTTGGACACGGGAGTGGATCCGGGAGCACAAGGATTGCAGGTAAAGGCAGGCGATCGCAAGCTAGGCCTCGTGAAGCCTCGGCCTCTCGTACACAACACAGCCACGTAGACCTTTAGAAGCGGCATTAAATCGACCACCATTCACCTTGGAAACAAGATATTATTATCTTACACCACATTTAATACATGTAAAATAGCATTTGATTACAACCCGGATGTGTTAATAAATTATTGGATGGTGGTGATGAAGACTTAACTGGCCTCTTTCAAATGTGCAGTTTTAACACTTTGCTCCTCTCATCACTGTGAGGTTATTAATTCGTGCATATTTATTCACTCATTTTGATATTCCCACTTAATTAGTATAGTATATTAGATAACTGGCTGGACCAAGTATACTGGATATTGAGTTCACTCTTTGAGACCAATTTCCTCTGTGCCATGAATAGTATAAGTTTATTATGACTGTTAGAAGATTGTGGAGAGATGTGTGTCTGCATATATATATATACATACACACACACACCCTTGGTCAGCTGGCATTTGGGGAAGGGATGTGTATTATAACAGTACTTGTGCTCAATTTCCAGTGACCGGAAACTACAGGCTTTCCTCTTGACAGTGCTATGACAATGCACAAGCCGAATTTCATGTTTGATCTCGAGTGGAATTTTGCGATATAAATAATTTTTCCAGTCACCCTTTTATTTCTTAGCAAGGTACCAAGGTTACACTTTAATGTACGGTTAAAAAGTTGTATGAATTATTTCATCCTTCATTGCATATTGTTTATAATTGCCCGTGGAAGCAATTGATCTATTATATCATTTTGGAATAAACAGACAATGCAGTTTCCAATATGACCTCAAGAAAAATAAAGTTTTTTTTCAGGTTCCAAAGAATATTATGTCACCCTCTCCCCTCCACCCCTCTCCAAAAAAAACCAAACTTCCCTGCCTGCTGATAAGTCAGAAAATGAAGGGAGAGTGACAGCTTCCAAAAATTAGGATACCTTTTAAATGTGTTAATTAGGAACCCAGTGGTGTACTACATACAGAAAAATGAAGAACTGGATGTAGTTTGATCCTAAATTTCTAAAATTAGATTGGTAAGTTATTAAAGTGAAGTTGAGGTCATCATAGACTTTTGACCTTTTCATTTCACTCATTTAAGCACATTTTAAAGTGTAATTAAATTAGAAGGCCAAAATCTTGTTTTTAAATATTTTTACATGTATTGAACTGGAAATAATGCCTCATACACAATTATGGTTGATCATTCCAGTTACTTTCATGTAACTGTCACAGGACATAATGGATGTGAAAACTTAGAAAAATTTTTGCTGCGGAAAGAGCTCATTTGGTCATCTTGGCCATGCCAATTGGGAAAATTGTCACCCAGTCCAATCTCTCCTTCCAGCTCTTGGTCTCGAGCCCTGTAAGTTAAGACGTTTAAAGTGCATATCCAGATTTTTCTTAAATGTGATGTTGCCTCTACTATGCTTCCAGGTGGTTAGTTCCAGAATCCCATCACACTCTGGTTGGCAAAATTGTATTGCCACTTTCTCTAATCTATAGAATGTATAGAACGTTGGTTCGGCCGCATTTGGAATACTGCGTCCAGTTCTGGTCGCCACACTACCAGAAGGACGTGGAGGCTTTGGAGAGAGTACAGAGGAGGTTTACCAGGATGTTGCCTGGTATGGAGGGGCTTGGTTATGAGGAGAGATTGGGGAAACTGGGGTTGTTCTCCTTGGAAAGACGGAGGATGAGGGGAGACTTAATAGAGGTGTATAAAATTATGAAAGGCATAGATAGGGTGAACGGTGGGAAGCTTTTCCCCGGGTGGGTGGTGACGTTCACGAGGGGTCATAGGTTCAAGGTGAAGGGGGGGAGGTTTAACACAGATATCAGAAGGACATATTTTACACAGAGGGTCGTGGGGGCCTGGAATGTGTTGCCGGGCAAGGTGGTGGAGGCGGACACACTGGGAACGTTTAAGACTTATCTAGATAGCTATATGAACGGAGTGGGAATGGAGGGATACAAAAGAGTGGTCTAGTTTGGACCAGGGAGCGGCGCGGGCTAATTGTTCTTTGTTTCTCGTTTCAAGGCTTCATTCTATGATCATCTTGCTGGTGCCAGTACAGAGCGAGACTGCGGATAGTTGGGAACCTGTCTCGGGGGCAGGGAATTCATATGGTGTTCGTGGAAGTGGAAATGACTAGGGTTGGGAAGCATTTTCCGATCAGGGCCAGTGTGATCTCCTGGACTCGTTTCGATCGCCTCAGGGGGTCGGAGAGGAATTTCCCAGATTTCTTTTCCCCATATTGGCCCTGGGGTTTTCACTCTGGGTTTTCGCCTCTCCCTGGAGATCACATGGTCTGGAATGGGGGGGTGGGGGTGAGTTAATAGGTTGTGATGAACAAAGCATCGTAGCTGTGAGGGACAGCTCGGTGGATAGGATATTAGTATGTAGATAGGCTGGAAAATTGGTCGGGGATCCTGGATTCAGGATTCAATCCTGGACCGGGGAGCGGCGCGGGCTTGGAGGGCCGAAGGGCCTGTTCCTGTGCTGTATTGTTCTTTGTTCTTTGTTCTAATCCTTCTGCCAATTTATGCCCCCTGGTTATTTCTGCAAACAGAAATTGGTCATTCCTATTGTTGGAGTAAAATTGAGACTGTTCAAGCCATTATTGTGACTTATAAAACTTTTTAAGCCATCATTGTGAATGTAAAACTTTTTAAGACAAGAAAAGTTGTGTATGTAACTTTTGCACTCTGTGGTTAAGCACAAACACTCGAGCCTTGACTAGTGACAAGCTGGGGTGAGCCATGTCTCATTTTTAGTGTAAAAGTGCAAAGCAAGCAGGAATAGTCAGACAGCAAAGGACAAGAATAGTTAGGTCGCTCAGGGGCAGATGGCCTGAAATTGGCCTAGAACAGTGAGGTATTTTCAACGAAATGTTATTGATAACTAACTATTGTCAAGGGGCACACTTGGCCAAAGTATGTAACCGCCTACGGCTGGATGCAAAACTGCTGATGTTTGCGATGTTTTAACGGATATAAATGCACTTGCTGCCAAGCCAGATTGAGGAACTCTGCCCAGAGATCCTCCCAAAGCTTCGATTCAATAAACTGCATGTTGAATCTCAAGTCTGATCTCCGAGTGGTGACTTTTCCCACAACACCTATCGACGCCATCTAGGCTCTTCATACTTTTACACAATTGAGTTAAATCTGCCCTTAGGTCCTATTTTCCAAAGAAAACAACTCTAGCTTATCTAAAGGAGCTAATTACATTAGCTGATGTAAGCCTGCTATTCAAAAAGGGAGTTAGAGAGAAAACAGGGAACTATAGACCGGTGAGTCGAACTCTAGTTGCTAGAGTCTATTATCAAGGATTTCATAACTCGGCATTTAGAAGGCAGTGGTATAATCAGACAAAGTCAGCATGGATTTACAAAAGCGAAATCCTGCTTGACGAATCTATTGAAATTCTTTGAGGATATAACTAGTAGAGTTGACCAAGGAGAAGCAGTGGATGTGGTTTATTTGGACTTTCAGAAGGCTTTTGACAAGGCCTCACATAACAGACTACCATGTAAAGTTAAAGCACATGAGATTGTAGGTAATGTCTTGAGATGGATAGAAAACTGGTTAGCAGCAAGGAAGCAAAGAGTAATAAATGGGTCTTTTACCGATTGGCAGTCAGTGACTCGTGGGGTTCTGCAGGGATCTGTGCTAGGACCCCAACTGTTCACATATATTAATGATTTGGAAGAGGGAACTGAGTGTATTATCCCCAAATTTGCAGATGATACAAAGTTGGGTGGGAGAGTGAGCTGTGAAGAGGATCCAGAAGTGGGGATCAGGATATTGAATTTGATGACCAGCCATGATCAAAGTGAATGGTGGAGCAGGCTCGAAGGGCCGAATGGCCCATTCCTGTTTCTATGTTAATCTTCACTTGTAGCTAAAATTTCCTGTTCTTGGACTACATCAAATACTCTACCCTAGTTGACTCTCCTTGTTATTTCCTGAACAAGTTGAATCATATTAGTCTGAAATGAGACCTATCTTTAACAAATCCACGCTGACTGCCCCTGGCTGATGAGTACCTCGAAATGACAATTTATTCGGTTTCTCAGAATTCTTTCACTTGCCCACCATTGAGGTTTGGCTGACTGGTCTGTAATTACTTGTACTATCCTGTGTCCCTTTTTATACAGCAGTATAACATTAGCAGTCCTCCAGTAATACCCCTGCAGCAAGAGAGGATTGGAATAAGATGGTCAGAACCACTGCTATTTCTTCCCTTGCTTTAGCAGTCAAAGCAAAAATTGAAAATTTTGACTGGTCCATTGGTGATGGTATTATTTGATGTCAAACAATTTTATATGTCTCTATGTGTATCATATCAGTTGTCAGGTACCTTTATATTTTTTAATTGTTATATGATGCAAAAAGGTTAAGTTAATTTTAGGTAAATTGAGCGAGATGGAATCTAATCTTTATAACAACCGACAAAACTTAATACTTTTAAAGTAACTTTGATAGATGAAAATACGTGTCGGGGGATATGTAAATAAAAAGTCTTGTGTATGGTACACATTTCCTGTGCACAAATCTTTTAGGATTTTACCTCAACATTTATAATAACAGTTGGTTAAAAAAACACTGTAATTGGTTTCCTGTCAGGGTGTAGATGCAAGTTCCTGCCTTTTGTGGTGCAAATTGATGAGCAGAGGCATTCTACCAATTTTCACTCAATGTGAAGGTAACTTTGATTTTTAATCAATCTTATCTCATTTAAATTTTTTAAAAATTATTTTCTTTTATTATTCTCTCCCTTGCCACCGTCTGAAATTCTTCACAATTCCTATCCATGATGCAGCCTCAAGTCATGGGCCAATTTTTTTCCGCCTTATTCAGCTTTGCATTGCAACTCTCGTGTCAGACATAGACCAGGTTCAAGTTCCGTTCCTGTCCTCTTCCTCATAGACACTGTACTGTTCCCTTCTAACACTTGCCTCAGCTTTCTGCACATAATCAGCTGGGCAGCAATATGCACATTTTAAAAACATAATATTTCATAAACTTAGATCAACTTTTTTGATGAAATAACTTTTGTATGTATATAGACAGAGACAATCATTTACAGAGCATTTTTTAACCAGTTGCCCATTATAAATGTTGATGTAAAATCCTGGAAGTGTGTACCATACCCAAACTTTTGAATTATATGTCTCCCCAACATGTTTTTCATGCATCAGAATTACATCCAAAGCATTTAGTTTTATTGCTTATTATAAATAATTTAGATTCCATCCAGTGCCATTGTTTTTCATGTTTATTACTGACCATAGAACCATTGAAAATTACAGCTCAGAAACAGGCCTTTTGGCCCTTCTTGTCTGTGCCGAACCATTTTTTGCCTCATCCCACTGACCTGCACTTGGACCATATCCCTCCACACCCCTCTCATCCATGAAACCGTCCAAGTTTTTCTTAAATGTTAAAAGCATTTACCACTTTATCCGGCAGCTTATTCCACACTCCCACCACTCTCTGCGTGAAGAAGCCCCCCTAATATTCCCTTTAAACTTTTCTCCTTTCACCCTTAACCCATGCCCTCTGGCTTTTTTCTCCCCTCGCCTCAGTGGAAAAAGCCTGCTTGCATTCACTCTATCTATACCCATCAAAATCTTATACACCTCTATCAAATCTCCCCTCATTCTTCTGCGCTCCAGGGAATAAAGTCCCAACCTATTCAATCTCTCTCTGTAACTCAGCTTCTCAAGTCCCGGCAACATCCTTGTGAACCTTCTCTGCACTCTTTCAACCTTATTTACATCCTTCCTGTAACTAGGTGACCAAAACTGTACACAATATTCTAAATTCGGCCTCACCAATGCCTTAGATAACCTGACCATAACACTCCAACCTTTATACTCGATACTCCGATTTATAAAGGCCAATGTACCAAAGGCACTCTTTACGACCCTATCCACCTGTGACGTCACTTTTAGGGAATTCTGTACCTGTATTCCCAGATACCTCTGTTCAACTGCACTCTTCAGAGTCCTACCATTTACCCTGTACGTTCTACTTTGGTTTGTCCTTCCAAAGTGCAATATCTCACACTTGTCTGCGTTAAATTGCATTTGCCATTTTTCAGCTCATTTTTCGAGATGGTCCAAATCCCTCTACAAGCTTTGAAAGCCTTCCTCACTGTCCACTACACGTCCAATCTTTGTATCATCAGCAAATTTGCTGATCCAATTTACCACATTATCATCCAGATCATTGATATAGATGACAAACAACAATGGACCCAACACTGATCCCTGCGGCACACCACTAGTCACAGGCCTCCACTCAGAGAAGCAATCCTCCACAACCACTCTCTGGCTTCTTCCATTGAGCCAGTGTCTAATCCAATTTACTACCTCCCCATGTATACCCAGCGACTGAACCTTCCCAACTAACCTCCCATGAGGGACCTTGTCAAAGGCCTTGCTGAAATCTAGGTAGACAACATCCACTGCCTTCCCTTCATCCACTTTCCTGGTAACCTCCTCGAAAAACTCTTAATAGATTGGTCAAACATGACCTACCACACACAAAGCCATGTTTACTCTCCCTAATAAGTCCCTGTCTATCCAAATATTTGTAGATCCTATCCCTTATCACACCTTCCAATAACTTGCCCACCACCGACGTCAAACTTACTGTTCTATAATTTCCCGGATTTCTTTTGGAACTTTTTTGGAACAACGGAATAACATGAGCCACCCTCCAATCATCCGGCACCTCCCCCGTGAATACTGACATTTTAAATATGTCTGCCACGGCCCCTGCAAGTTAAACACTACCTTCCCTCAAGGTCCGTGGGAATATCCTATCCGGTCCTGGGGATTTATCCACTCTGATTTGCCTCAAGACAGCAAGCACCTCCTCCCCTTTAATCTGTAAAGGTTCCGTGACCTCCCTACCTGTTTGCCCTATTTCCGTAGACTCCATGCCCGTTTCCTCAGTCACTACGGATGCAAAAAAACCATTTAGTATCTCCCCCATCTCTTTTGGTTCCATACACAGTCTACCATTCTGGTCTTCAAGAGGACCAATTAAAATTCTCCTGAACACATTTTACAAACTCTACCCCGTCTAACCCTTTAACAGTATGCAAGTCCCAATCTATATGTGGAAAATTAAAATCCCCTACTATCACAACTTTGTGTTTCTTGCAGTTGTCAGCTATCTCTCTGCTGATTTGCTCCTCCAATTCTCGCTGACTATTGGGTGGTCTATAATACAACCCCATTAATGTGGTCATACCATTCCTGTTTCTCAGCTCCACCCATAGGGCCTCTGTAGACAAGTTCCCTAATCTATCCTGCCTGAGTACCGCTGTAACATTTTCCCAGACCGACAACGCCACCCCCCCCCCCCCCCCCCCCCCCACACCTTTTATCCCTCTGCCTCTATCCCGCCTGAAACATTGGAACCCTGGAACATTGAGCTGCCAGTTCTGCCCCTTCTGTAGCCAAGTTTTACTAATGGCTGTAATGTCATATTCCATGTGTCTATCCACGCCTTAATACTCCTGGCATTGAAATAGACACACCTCAAAAGGTTATTTCCACCACACTCAACCCTTCCATTTGTGATTTTGCTTGAACTAACCTGTCTTTTTACCCCTGCTCCACTATCTGCTCTGGCGCTCTGGTTCTTATCCCCCTGCAAATCTAGTTTAAACACTCCCCAATAACACTAGCAAACCTCCCTTCAAGTATATTGTGCATAATTTCAAAGTTTGTGCATGAGAGAAAATTTGGAACTGTAGAAAACAGGAGGGCAGTACCAGACTTAAAGAGGGACATGCAAAACCAAAGAACAGTGCATGCTGGAAACCTGAAATACAAATACACGATGCTAGCCAAGTCAGGCAGCGTCTGTCGAGGAAGAAGCAGAGTTGGCATTTCAGAACTGTTATGTTTCATCAAGTCACTGACCTAAACTGTTAACTTCACAGATGCCTGACCGGCTGAGTCTAGCATTTTTGTTTTTATATTTCAGAGGAACACAGTCATTCTGATAAAATAGGCAGGAACATAGCAGGTAAAAATTAGCAGAGGTATGAGACGATGCATTTTTGAATGAAGAATGAGAGGGCAGTATAAAAATAAATGGTATCAATTTAAATGGAATGCAGGAATATACAGACCTGGGCATTCACATACAAATTTCTGGGCAGGTGGCAGGACAGGTTGAGAAGGCTATTTTTTATGAACGACGTGGAGTCCTTATGGTATTTTCAACTCTCAAGGAATGACCAGGAGTTACTTGTAATGATGAATTTCTCCCCCAAGTGCTGCCTCTAGCAACCCGGGAGATCGGTGATTTAAATGTTCCACTGGAGCGGAAACTTTGCCATTGCTCTCAAAGAAGCCTGCAGCTTGATGTGGGACTCTGGAATAGTGGGGAACCTTAGAAATCAGGTGGAGTCTTGAGTGCGGGTAGTGACTAGGGAATGGGAGGAGAGGAAGACTGGGGAATTGGGGTGACAATGAAATCGGAGTATGGGGTGAGAGGGAGACTGCTATGGCAGATTCTGGCAGGGCTGGGAGAGGGGAGCGGAGCATCGAAATGAGTGAGCAAGCGGGGGAGGGGTTGAGACATGAGCGGGCTGGGCAAATGGAGCGAGTGAGCAGGTGGGCTGGGGGGACTTCGGCTTTGAAGCGAGAAAGTACCATGGATTTGACAGACTGTGGAGAGCAAGTAGGCCTGGGGAGGGCGAGGGCCCGGGGAGGGTGAAATCCTGGTGGGCCCGGGGGGTGGGGAGGGTGAGGTCCTGGAAGGCCCACGGAAGGTGAGGTCGTGGTGAGCTGGGAGGAGACAATGTCGTGGTGAGGATGTGGGAGAGAGAAACGAACAAAGTGTGTTTGTGTGTGGGAGCGAGAGTGAGATACTGACTGAGTGGCAGCACGGTGGCACAGTGGTTCACACTGCTGCCTCACAGCGCCAGGGACCGGGGTTCAATTCCAGTCTCAGGTCACTGTCTGTGCGGAGTTTGAACATTCTCCCCTTGTCTGCATGGCTTTCCTTCGGTTGCTCTGGTTTCCTCCCACAGTCTGAAAGACATGCTGGTTTGGTGCATTGACCATGCTAAATTCTCTCTGTGTACCCAAACAGGCGCCTGTGTGTGACAACCAGGGGATTTTGACAGTAACTTCATTGCAGTGTTAATGTAAGCCTACTTGTGACGAATAAACTTAAACTTGATATGAAGGGTGAAGGCGAGAGACTGAGTGAGTGAGTGCGAGTGTGTGCAAGAGACTGAGTGATTGTGAGGCTGAGTGTGAGAGAGAGGGAGTATGAGTGTGAGTGATCGCGAGATACTAAGTGTGAGTGAGTGTGAAATACTGAGTGGGGCGAAGTTTCCTGTTCCGCCCACCATGAGAACCGGAGCGGACGAGAGGCTGACCATGGAAAAGTCCGTTGACCTCGGGCGGGATTTTCCAGTTTCGGGGCGAGCGCAGCCAGAAAGTCCCCCCCAGTGAGGGAGCTAGTGAGTGAGTGTGGATGAGTGCGGGAGAGTGAGTGAGTGCGGGAGAGTGAGTGAGTGAGTGCGGGAGAGTGAGTGAGTGAGTGCGGGAGAGTGAGTGAGTGAGTGCGGGAGAGTGAGTGAGTGAGTGAGTGCGGGAGAGTGAGTGAGTGAGTGCGGGAGAGTGAGTGAGTGAGTGAGTGCGGGAGAGTGAGTGCGGGAGAGTGAGTGAGTGCGGGAGAGAGTGAGTGAGTGCGGGAGAGAGTGAGTGAGTGTGGGAGAGAGTGAGTGAGCGGGTGAGTGAGTGCAGGAGAGAGTGAGCGAGCGAGTGAGTGAGTGCGGGAGAGAGTGAGCGAGTGCGGGAGAGAGGGAGGGAGAGAGATATGACTTACTCTTTTTTAATTTAATTTATTGTTAGGACATTGCTGTACTTTTCCTCACCAATTCTTTTCCCTTAAAACCTCGGCATGTTTTTGAAATTGAGTTTATTGCTGTGCCAGAGCTTTTCTGTGTGAAATTTGTTCCTGAACCCCCTGAGTGAGAAAAATATGCAAATCTCCCATTCCAGCCACACACCGCCGCCCCCACACCCCCCCCCCCCCCCGACCCACCCCGGCCACCCCACCCCACCCCCCCCCCCCCCGACCCCACCCCCCACCCCCCCCGACCCACCCCCCCCACCCCCCCCCCCGACCCCACCCCCCACCCCCCCCGACCCACCCCCCCCACCCCCCCCCCCCGACCCCACCCCCCCCCCCGACCCCACCCCCCCCCCCCGACCCACACCCCCCCCCCGACCCCACCCCCCCCCCCCCGACCCACCCCCCCCCCCCCGACCCACCCCACCCCCAACCACCCGAGCTACACCCCCCCATCCCAGCCACCCCCGCCCCCTCCCCCCTTCCAACCCCAGCCACTCCCACCCCGGCCAGCCCCCCCTCCACCCTGGCCACCCCCACCCATCACCATCACCACCCCAGCCACACCCCCCACACCGGCCAATGCACCCCCCCCTGCCTGGCCACCCTGTCCCCACCTCCACGCCGACCACTCCCCCCCCGCCCCACCCCGGTCACCACCCCCGCCCCCACTCCCCCAGCCACCACCACCTCCCCACCCCTGACAAGAGAAAAGATTGGACAAGTCAGGTCTAACACGTTGCTAACCTTAATTATTAGATGGTATCATTGTCCTTGTTATAGCCATCTTTTTTCTGATTTTTGAGATGTGTCACAGACAAGGCTGGGATTTATTGCCATCCGTACCTACCCTGTGAAGGTGACAGTGGGCTTGCTTCTTTAATCATTCGTAGCAGTCAGATAAAACTAAATGACTTGCTCAGCCACTTCAGCAGCAGTTAAGCATGAACCACAGTGGCGGGGAACTGGTGTCACGGACTGAGCTGAATGGGTGAGAATAGGAAGTATGCTTTCCTCAAGAGCATAACTGAACCAGTTAGGTGTTTAAGACAATCTGCCAGTTTCATGGTCACTTCCACTTGTATCATTTTTTTAAATTTCTAGATTTTCTTAAAAATGGCCATTAAATTCTCAAAATGCCACAGTGAGATTTGAACTCACATTTAATATTAATCTTCAGATGAAATCAAACAAGCTCGCCAGCTGTATCAAATTGCTACAGAGGTTCAAGGGAAAGGCCTAGCATCACTCTCAGGGCAATAAAGGCTGATCTTGTCAGAGATACTTATGTTCCAAAATGGTTAAAGACAAAACAAAGCAGATTCGATTTTTTCAACACCTCAGTTATCTCCATGATTAATTTCTTTCAGTGCAGCCAACAGCCTTTTCAAAGCATATTTAATATTGTGAGCATATGGAACATAAAATGGCCACATTTTTGCTTAATGGCTGTAATTCCAATAGCCAGATTAATCCTTCTGTTTGAAAGGTTGTAAGTAAGCCATTACACATTTTTAAAGAACGTAAATCCATTACCTCACTAGTTGTGCAATTTCTTACTTTTATTTCATTAACACAGGAGTACTTTCAAGTTCCAGTGTGCCTCAGATGGATTTTCCAATCTTGTGAATTTTACTTTGAAATTATACCTCTTTTGAGGCATCTAAAAGCAAATTAATAACTGTGTCATTCCTTAAACTTCATGTACCTGGACCCTGGTACTAAACAGGAAATCAATCATTCGGGAATAAGATAAAGAATTTATTCGCGTGGGCACAGTAGTTTCCAGAGGTCGCTTTGACAGTGCAATTTGCCCAGAATCGGCAAAAGCAGTATAAAATGGAATTTCAAATCAAGTTTCAATGATTTTTTTGTACTAGTTTATAAACATAGTGCTGGAATCCAACCTGGCCAACAAAACTGACCTACGTAGAGAGCAAATTAATACCATGGTATGTTTCCACTAATTCTTTTTTAGCTTACTTGGTGGATATGGGCATTACTCACAAGACGAGAATTTGTTATCCATCCCTAATTGCCCTTAAATTGAGTGGCTTACTATGTCATTTCAGAAGGTAGTTAACCATATTGCTGTGGATGGAAGTTATGTAGGCCACATTAGGGAAGGATAGTAGATTTCCTTTCCGAAAGGACATTCGTGAAGTAGATTTTTTTTCTTATTCATTCATGGGACATGCACATTGCTGGCTGGCAAGCATTTGTTGCCCAAATGCTAGGCAAATCGTAATTACCCTTGGGAAGGTAGTGGTGAGCTGCCTTCTTGAAACGCTGCAGTCCACTGGCTGTGAGGTGACCCACAACGCCATTAGGGAGGGAATTCCAGGATTTTGACCCAGCAACTGCAAAGGAATGGTGATATATTTCCAAGTCAAGATGGTGAGTGGCTTGGAGGGGAACTTGCAGGTGGTGATGTTCCCATGTATCTGCTGCCCTTGTCCTTCTCGGTGGAAGTGGTCGTGGGTTTGGAAGCTGCTGATCTTTGGTGAATTTCTGGAGTGCATCTTGTAGTGAGTACACTACGGTCAAATGTGGCCTTGATGTCAAGGGCTGTCACTCTCGCCTCACCTCACCTCTGGAAATCAGCTCTTTTGTCTGTGTTTGAACCAAGGCTGTAATGAGGTCAGGAGCTGAGTGACCCTGGTGAAATTTAAACTGGGTACTGAGCAGGTTATTACTGAGCGAGGACTGCTTGATAGCACCGTTGATGACTCTTCCATCGCTTCACTGATGATTGAGAGCAGACTGATGGGGCGGTAATTGGCCAGGTTGGATTTGTCCTGCTTTTTGTGAAGTGGACAATATGGCACTTGGTGTGAGTTAGAGTAAGAGCAGAAGAGATTTGGATGATCATGTATCAGGGTTTCAAGAGTAGGCAGGCGTGTGGATGGGTCATTGTTATGCAGGTTGAAGTAAGCAGCCTTTATGCTTAAAAGGATGTGGCGTCAGAAGCTCAGCCCAGAGTCAAGTAAGATAGAAAGAATTGTATTAGCTTTATTGATTGCTGCTCTGTTTCATGTTGGACATGTTTAGCATCAAGTCTATTAAGACTCCTGGTTTTGTTGCAGTTTTAGCTTTGCTATTTAAACACTTTTCACTGAGTATGTGTAGCATCTATTTTTCCTTCCTCAGCTTTGGTCAGAGTCCATCTAAAGAAAGGATATACTGGCCTTGGAGAGGATGCAGTGCAGTTTCACCCAATTCATATCAGGTTCAAAGGTTTACATTATGAAGACAGGGTTCATAAAATTGGGTTTTACTCCATTGAGTTTAAAATATTGAAGAGCGATGTAATTGAAGTGTTTAAAATGATAAATCAATTTGATAAAATAGATTTGCTCTTTCCTTTGGCAGGTGTATCCAGAATGTGAAGACAACTCTAAAATTAAAACTAAGCCATTCAGTCATGAGCTCAGGAGACAATTTTTAATACAAAGGGTATTGAATATCTGGAACTCCCGGCCCCATGAGGCTGTAGTTGCTGGCACAGTTGAAACTTCCAAGACCAAGATCCATAGATTTTTATTCAGCAAGGAAATTGGTGAATGGAGTTCAGGTACAAATCAGCCATGATCTAACTCTCGTCAACAATCCTTTGAGAAATTTCCCACTCCTCCAATGACTCCCCTTGTCAGACCCAATATAGACTGAGACCTAACTTAAATAATTCGACCATCCCTGGAACTTCCTTTCGAATCAACGTCAAACCAATTTCACGAGTACCATGCACACTTCTGCTGATTCTGTGCATTGACATGAGATTCAGGGTCACTAAATGATCTGAATTAAAATACCTATGAAGTATAAAAGCTCTTCATCAAGGCCTCATTTTTCTTACTTTTTGCTAATGCTCTTTTTTCTGTTTTTGGGGGAAATCAGAACCTTCACATCAGCGCTAAAAATGGAGAAGCAGCAGATTCATCTGACATTTCTACATTGCCCTGCCATTCATGAGGTATTCTTCCTCGCTAAAATTAGGAGAATCCCAGAACTGGTTAAGGGATCACTTTTTACTCTAACTGGTTTCACCTTTTTTGATAAACTCTCAAGAGGACATGAGATTGTTGTGGCAGATGACTATGAGATCCTAAAGGAACATTTCTCATCAGTATTTACTGTTGAGAAAAGCATAGATGATAGGGAACTTGGGGAAATAAATAGTGATGTCTTGAGGAGTGTACATATTACAGAGAAGGAGGTACTGGAAGTCTTAAAGCACAACAAGGTAGATAAATCCCCGGGACCTGACGAAGTGTGTCCCAGAACATTGCGGGAGGCTAGGGAGGAATTCGCGGGTCCCTTAGCAGAGATATTTGAATCATCGATAGTCACAGGTGAGGTGCCTAAAGACTGGAGGGTGGCAAGTGTGGTAACTTTGTTTAAGAAGGCCTGCAGGGAAAAGCCTGGGAACTACAGGCCGGTGAGCCTCACATCTGTAGTAGGTAAAGTTGTTAGAAAGTATTTTGAGAGACAGGATCTACAGGCATTTAGAGAGGCAAGGACTGATGCGGGATAGTCAGCATGGCTTTGTGAGTGGAAAATCATGTCTCACAAATTTGATTGCGTTTTTTGAAGGGGTAACCAAGAAGGTAGATAAGGGTAGTGCAGTTGATGTTGTCTACATGGACTTTATCGAGGCCTTTGACAAGGGACCGCATCGTAGTTTGTTGCATAAGATTAAATCTCACGGGATCCAGGGTAAGGTAGCCAAATGGATACAAAATTGGCTTGATGATAGAAGCCAGAGGCTGGTTGCAGAGGGTTGTTTTTCCAACTGGAGGCCTGTGACCAATGGTGTGCCTCAGGGATTAGTGCTGTTATTTGTCATTTATATTAATGATTTGGATGAGAATAAAAGAGGCATGGTTAGTAAGTTTGCAGATGACACCAAGATTGGTGGCATAATAGACAATGAAGAAGGTTATCGAGGATTGCAACGGGATCTTGATCAATTGTGCTAATGGGCTGACGAATGGCAGATGGAGTTTAATTTAGATAAATGCGAGGTGATGCATTTTGGTAGATTGAACCAGGGCAGGACTTATTCAGTTAATGGTAGGGCGATGGGGAGAGTTACAGAACAAAGAGATCTAAGGGTACATGTTCATCGCTTCTTGAAAGTGGAGTCACACATGGACAGAGTGGTGAAGAAAGCATTCGGCATGCTTGGTTTCATTTGTCAGAACATTGAATACAGGAGTTGGGATGTCTTGTTGAAGTTGTACAAGACTCTGGCAAGGCTACACTTGGAATACTGTGTATAGTTCTGGTCACCCTATCATAGAAAGGACATGATTAAACTAGAAAGAATGCAGAAAAAATTTACTACCATGCTACCGGGACTTGATGGCTTGAGTTATAAGGAGAGGTTGGATAGACTGGGACTTTTTTCTCTGGAGTGTAGAAGGCTGAGGGGTGATCTTATAAAGGTCTATAAAATAATGAGGGGCATAGATCAACCCAAAGGAAGGGAAGTCTAAAATTAGAGGGCATAAGTTAAAGGTGAGAGAGAAGAGATACAAAAGGGTCCAAAGGGGCAATTTTTTTCACACACAGGATGGTGAGTGTCTGGAACAAGCTGCCAGAGGCAGTAGTAGAGGCGGGTACAATTTTGTCTTTGAGAAAGCATTTAGACAGTTACATGGGCAAGATGGGTACAGAGGAATATGGGCCAAATGCGGGCAATTAGGAATTAATTGGGAGTTGGCAATTAGGGGTTTAAAGAAAAGGGGCAGCATGGACAAGTTGGGCTGAAGGGCCTGTTTCCATGCTGTAACCATCTATGACTCTCTGGGCCCGATTTTACCATTGCATCGCGCCCATTTTTGGGTGCAAAAACTTGGTAAAGTCGGGCGTGAGGCAATTAGCACGATCCGCGCCTGCGTCTGCACAGATGCCCACTTTACCAAGGCCACTTTATCAAATGCATGCATTTGAATGAATGGGCTGCCCGGCCAACTTCACCAGCATTTCTCCCTTTACCATCACGTTCGCCCATCCAGATTCGGCACAAAACAGACATGCTTGGCAAAGGTCTGTTTCGGGTGCTCCAACCTCTGAAGAGGTATGTTTAGAGCTTCCAGCGGCTCTCTAACTCAGATCGATTGTTGGGAGTGGTCGGGGGGAGGGGCAGGCGGAGGGAGACGATCCAGATCATTCTCTGGTTGGTTGGGTGGGTGGGTGGGGGGGGGGGGGGGGGGGGGGGAGAGAGAGAGAGACCAGAATCGCTGGCTCCTTAGTTTGGCTGATGTCAAAACAGAGCCAGCATTTTTGGGTGTTCAGGGGAGGTGAGTATTATCACGGTTACAGGAGGAAGTATTGTTGAAAGGGTCGGATGGGTGAACATTTTGGGGGCTACGGGAGACGGTGAATATTGTCAGGGAGGTGAGGGACAGTGAGCATTGTTGGGAGGGTGTTGGAGGTGTGAGCATTGTTGGCATGAGGGAGGGATGAGCATGGTTAAGGGTGCAGGGGTGTGACCAGTGTCGTGTGCTAGTGGGTGGGGGGGGGGGGTGGCGCTTTGTTGAAGATGCAATGTGGGTGAGGAACATTGTCAGGTTTGTGCAGGGACATTGTTGGGGGCTGCGCAGTGGTGATTATTTACAAGGGGGTGGGGGGTTGCAGAGTGGTGAGCATTGTTGTGCGGTGCAGGGAATGAGCATTATCAGGAGGGTTGGGGGGGGAGTGAGCAATGCCAGGAATAATTGAGAGAGGTGAGCATTGTTGGGGGTGCAGGGTAGATGAATGTTGGGGAGTTAGAATAGAATAGAACAGTACAGCACAGAACAGGCCCTTCGGCCCACGATGTTGTGCCGAGCTTTGTCTGAAACCCAGATCAAGCTATTTCCTCCCTATCATCCCGAAGTACTCCATGTGCCTATCCAATAGCTTCTTAAATGTTCCTAAAGTTTCTGACTCCACTATCCCTGCAGGCAGTCCATTCCACACCCCAACCACTCTCTGAGTAAAAAACCTACCTCGGACATCCTTCCTATATCTCCCACCATGAACCCTATAGTTATGCCCCCTAGTTACCGCTCCATTCACCCGAGGAAATAGTCTTTGAACGTTCACTCTATCTATCCCCCTCATCATCTTATAAACCTCTATCAAGTCTCCTCTCAACCTCCTCCGCTCCAAAGAGAAAAGCCCAAGTTCCCTCAACCTTTCCTCATAAGACCTACCCTCCAAACCAGGCAGCATCCTGGTAAATCTCCTTTGCACTCTTTCCAGTGTCTCCACATCCTTCTTGTAGTGAGGTGACCAGAACTGCACACAATATTCCAAATGTGGTCTCAGCAAGGTCCTGTACAGTTGCAGCATAACCCCACGGCTCTTAAACTCCAACCCCCTGTTAATGAACGCCAACACACTATAGGCCTTCTTCATGGCTCTATCCACTTGAGTGGCAACCTTCAGAGATCTATGGATATGAACCCCAAGGTCTCTCTGTTCCTCCACATTCTTCAGAACCCTACCTTTGACCCTGTAATCCACATTTAAATTTGTCCTCCAAAATGAATCACCTCGCATTTGTCAGGGTTAAACTCCATTTGCCATTTTTTGAGTGTCACAACTGGTGTTGTGACCAGTATCAGAGATTATGGAGGGGAAACGGTGTTAGGGGAGGCTGAGCAGTGATGTGAGTGGTTGAGGAGGAAACCGAACAAAGACAAGAGATTTAAAATCTCTTCAGGTCAATGAACTTAAGGGATATGTATTCATAAAATCAGAAGAATTAGGAGAAGTTGTAGACTATTCTGCCAATCAAACTCAGCCATTTGATAAGATCTTGGCTCATCTGACTGGCTTTACCTTCACTTTCCTGCCTGCTCCCATAACCTTTGACTCCCTTGTTAATCAGAAATCTGTCTTACTCAGCCTTGAATATATTCAATGACCCAGTCTCCACTGTTCTCTATGGAAGAACATTCCAAGGAGAGCATGCATGCAGATGGCATGTTTGCCTTTATAGCATATGGCATGCTTGCCTTTATAGGATGGGGCATAGAGTATAAAAGTTGTGGTCTGATGTTGCAGATGTATAGAACGTTGGTTCGGCCGCATCTGGAATACTGCGTCCAGTTCTGGTCGCCACACTACCAGAAGGACGTGGAGGCTTTGGAGAGAGTACAGAGGAGGTTTACCAGGATGTTACCTAGTATGGAGGGGCTTAGTTATGAGGAGAGATTGGGTAAACTGGGGTTGTTCTCCCTGGAAAGACGGAGGATGAGGGGAGACTTAATAGAGGTGTATGAAATTATGAAAGGCATAGATAGGGTGAACGGTGGGAAGCTTTTCCCCAGGTCGGTGGTGACGTTCACGAGGGGTCATAAGTTCAAGGTGAAGGGGGGGGAGGTTTAACACAGATATCAGACGGACATATTTTACACAGAGGGTGGTGGGGGCCTGGAATGCGCTGCCAGGCAAGGTGGTGGAGGCGGACACACTGGGAACGTTTAAGACTCATCTAGACAGCCATATGAACGGAGTGGGAATGGAGGGATACAAAAGAATGGTCTAGTTTGGACCAGGGAGCGGCGCGGGCTTGGAGGGCCGAAGGGCCTGTTCCTGTGCTGTATTGTTCTTTGTTCTTTGAGAGTTCCTCTCAGGATCTACTCTCAGCACCTCCCTTGTTGAGCCCCTTCAGAACCTCACATGTTTCAATATCATCACCTCCCATTCCTCCAAACTGCACAAAGTATAGGCCCAACCTGCTGAACCTTTCCTCATTAGACATGATAAAGGGCATCAGTGCAATTAGGTTTTGCCACAAGGCCTTCCCAGATTGCTCGGTGAGGATTCAAGCTGGAGCTGGGACAGGAATATCCAAAGTCTTGAGCACTGGATAAGCAGTGAGAAAGTACTGCTCAGTAGCTGATTGGAAACCTGGGCCAATACTTCAGATAGGGTCTGGTCAAGTTTAAGGAGAACTTTCTCCCTGTGGAATTGGGTTGATAACTCTAATTTATCCTGTCGAGCTGAACATGTGACATCTGCCAGCAGTGTGAACATTGTGAGGGAACCCAGAGTTATAAGATTAAAAAGCGTGATTTCCCCTGTGAAGTCAGGATAAAAATCAAAAGCTGGATTCATCTGCTGCACAAAGGTTCAGAGGTTTATAAGCATTCCTTGGCATAATTGTGTGCTCAAGGACACTAACATCATGGGGCATACGATATGATATATCCTTCTTCATCAGGCAGTTTGTGAATAACAGGAACTGGCATCTACATCACCACAGCAATGCATTGATAAATTGTAAGATACCATAGTCTAACAATGATGTGGAGATGCCGGCATTGGACTGCTGAAGGAAGCTCATCCCTCTGAATTACTCCTGGCATTGTTCACTCCCCCAACCCTCCTGATGATGCTCATTCCCTGCACCACATAACAATGATCATCACTCTGCAACCTCCCCCCGCCCCCCCACCTTGTAAATGTTCACCCACTGCTCAGCCCCCACCTGCTGAAGGAGCAGCGCTCTGAAAGCTCGTGATTCCAGATAAACCTGTTGGACTTTAACCTGGGGTTGTGGGACTTCTTACTATAATCTAACAATGGATAACATTAAGGATGGCCTTAAATCACTTGTCAATGAATTCTGGAGGCAGAGTGAAACAAGAAAGTGTCCACCATCTACATCTCACAGTATCATGTTTACTCGAAGAATGTTGACGAAAACAAAAGATGTTGGGGACAATTTTCTGCGCATGCGCTGATCTGTCAGTGGGGAGATTGGGCACGCAAACTGCACACCCCCCCCCCCCCGCGCCCCTACCCACCCCCCCACCCCCCCTCCCCCCCACCCACCCCCCCCCACCCCCACCCACCCCCCCACCCCCACCCACCCCCCCTCCCCCTCCCCCCACCCCACCAAATTGCTGGCCTCCCGATCGCCAGCTTCCTCATTGACAGGGGGCATTTCTCATTCGCAGGGGGCACTCGTGATTGACAAGGGGCACTCGTAATTCACAGGAGGGACTCCTAATTGACACGGGACGCTACTCATTGATGGGAGGTACTACTAATTGAAAGGGGTGACTCCTAATTGACAGGGGGTACTCCAGATTGTCAGGGGGCACTCCGAACTGACAGGGGGAGCTCCTAATTGAAAAGGGGCACCCCTAATTGAAAGGGGGCACTCCTAAATGGCAGAGGTCATTCCTAATTGGCAGAGGTCACTCCTAATGGGTAGAGGGCACTCCTAGTTGACAGCCCTTTTGCTCATTTTGGCAAGTTTTAGTGTGGGTGTGGATGCCACTTTTGGGCCTATCCACCAGAGTTAGCCAAAGCCTTGGTATTTTGACAGATTATTGCCCGAATGTGCTCCCTAACTTTGACCTGTCACGTATATAGAACCACTTTGGGTTGAGGAATGCAATGAATGCTTTTAGAACATTTTCAAAGTCTGAAAAGAGCTCCTCTCTGTCCTGTGTCAGGAGGACATCAGAAATAGGTGAACTAACCTGGCATGCAAACCCAACACTTCTCAATAGTGTTGGAAGTGTTTATTCCACAACTCCCAACGTTGGCTCCTCTGTGGACCTTGAAGATTTTTGAACGGCTGCGGAAAGGTCAGTGACTGCTCGACTGGCAGTTGGATTGCTACTGATTATTAGTTTGCTCTCATCAAGAGAAGTATTCTTATTCTTCCTTTCAAATCTTTTTTCCACCTTTTTCCTTCGGGAAAAAGATACAAAAGTCTGAGGTCACGTACCAACCGACTCAGAGGTAGAGGTAAAGACTCAAGAACAGCTTCTTCCCTGTTGTGCTGTCAGACTTTTGAATGAACCTTGCATTAAGTTGATCTTTCTCTACACCCCAGCTATGACTGTAAGACTATATTCTGCACTCTCTCGTTTCCTTCTCTATGAACGGTATGCTTTGTCTGCATAGGCGCAAGAAACAATACCTTTCCCTGTAAATACATGTGACAGTAATAAATCAAAAATCAAATCAAAGAATTTCTCTTCCAATTTCTCCTTGTAGATGTGTTACCAATGGCACCAAATCAGTGTTAGATTGATGTCTCTACCTCTGCTACCATGTTTTGTGGCTTACTTCATGGCCTAATTTATACTGGGAGGGGTTCCCTCTATGCATGGGGCCTTATGTTTGACTGGGGTAGATTTCTTCAAAATTATTTTATTTGCACGATAACCTCCTAGTTAAGTGCATCTCTCGTGTGTGCGCTATTCCATCGTGTCCTTATGATCTCCAGCACATGACTCTGATGTCACTGTTACGTCATGACACACATCAACATCTCATGAGCACAACTATTAACCTACTTTGCTACAACAGGTACAGACAAAGCCCTAAGGCTGACCTGGAAATCTAATTGTCACTCAAACAACAACAAAAGTGATGTTTGGTGAGCATCCTGACAGAAATATCAAACTTTTATTTGTTGTTCTCAAAGGAATGGGCAGCTTCTCTCTGGAAGGACCAGCTGGTAAGGTGGCTGTTTGGAACCGCCCAGCCGCTAATCTTCATTGTTTAATATCAGGTTAATTTAAAATAACATTTTTGGCCAGTCTGTGCCCACAAGTAAATATCCTATTGGTTGCCTGAGGCTTGGCATTACCAAATTCAAAACATTGGACATAAGATGATCCAGTGCTGGAATAGACATGGACCCACTGAAAGTTGGACTGCCTGGCACAAAACCAGAAGAATGGCCAACCTCCCGAGTTCGCTACATTCCGCCTGCAGGATCTCATCCCTCTTTCTCCCTCTGCTGGCTACACATCCCCTGACCAGATTAATTCAATGGTTGAATAACTTAGTCATGTTCCCATGTTCCAAATTAATTGGTAATCTACGTGATAATTTATCTGGGCCAATCACTTCTCATTGATTATCTTTTAAATTTTAGATAAATTTTCTTGGTGAACTTACATGCTTACTTTTAACATTTAGGGCCCTATTTTACAATTTTGATTCCAAGAGCTGGGCAGACTTGAAACTGAGTGTTTCAGATCCGACTTTTAGACTTGTTCTCAGGCGCCTCCATACGCACTCTGCCTGCAAAAATATCAGCGATTCCGAATTGCGTTGCGGAAGCCTGTCGGTGGGGCTTAACGCGCCCGAAACCCTGCAGCTCCGATTGGCCGGTGGGGGGGGGGGGGGGGGGTGGGGGGGGGGAGATGGAGGTGAACAAATGTGGAAGTCATGCAACACTGCTTCCCCCTCGCACATCGACAATCACAGCCCCCCCATGCCCCCCAATCCCCCCAGCCACATGCTCCACACAATCACAGCCCCTGGTAAAGTTGGGGGGCTGTAGCAGTGCTGTCTGCAAGGGCCTTAGCCTGAAGTGAGCTGCGGTGCTCGGACTCAGCAGCACTGCAAGACCCGAGGTCAGTGCTGAGACCCGGGTCCGTGCTGCAGAACAAACATTGGAGATCGTGCACAGCAACAGCCCCCCCCCACACACTCGCAGAGCCGCCACCGACCCGGGACAGTGAAATGGCCGCAACAACAGGACACCCGTGAGTAGCAGAGAGCCGTCGGACGCCATGCGCTTACCTCCTCGCTGACCCTCACTGATGAAGCGCCTGATTCAGACTTTTATTCAGCAGGTCCATTACGGCGTGGTTCCGGATTGGGAAACGCGGTGGTAAAGGGGGAAATGCTGATAAAGTTGGGCGGGCAGTTCATTAATTCAATTTAAATGCATGCAAATGCATTTAAATCCCCGTTGTGCCCGTTTGGGGCGTGAAGCGGATCGCCATCATTCCTGGGTTTCGGTAAAGTGGCGATCTGCGCGGATGCAGGTGCGGATCGTGATAATGGCCTCTCACCCAACTTTACCACGTTTTCGCGCCCGAAATCGGGCGTGAGGCAATGGTAAAATAGGGCCCAATGTTACCATGGTTAAAATGACATTGTTTTTTGCGGTTTCACCTGTGTCCCTTTAAAAAGATTGATACAACTAATGTATTAAAATAAGGGATTGCAATGTTTTAAACTTCATTAAAGTCCCCTGATTTCCAATTTAATTCTTATCCTCACTATAACATCACACTAATATCTGCATCAAAGTACCTTTGGGCACCCTTTCAATTTAGCTGACACAAGTTAATGGAGACAGTTCTTTTCATGGGGTATTTTCTCCATAACCAATTATTTCCTGGGGTCTGTCAATAAGAATATATTTAAATGCCAGGGCTAATGAAATTACTGAATGAGGACAATCTGCATGATTTTATTTTGGTCACAACATTTTAAATTAGCAGGGTTCAGTTTCAATTCTGTGGAATAGTCGCTGAATGAATAGAGAGTATTGACATATGGAACAAACTTCTCTGCTTTCAAGGTTTGGACTTGGATGAAGATTTCCAAATAGGTCCTGTCTCTGATAAATAGTATCTTGAATTTACTGACACATCTCATCCAATATTATTGTCAAATGCATTCTATTTGAATGCATTTGCAACTGATGATATGTTTGATTAGAGCCTGTAATTCATATAGTAGATATCCCAGCAGGTGGTAGTGCCTGAATGTTTATAGAATACTGAATTTGTGGCATTCAATTCGCTGAACATTTTGCATGCAATTCTCATTACCCATGTAAAAAGTGATTAGCATAATATCCTATGCATCTGATTTCACTTGAACTCTAAATTTCTAATGGACAACATGAACATGACTGCTGAAAATTTAACTTTGCCGATGAACTTTCAACTTAAGGCAATGTTTAGCTACAATTTTAACTGCAATTGTTCCACTTTCAGCTTCATATTAGAAGAGTACTCGACAATCACAAATACAAATGATAGGTTTAGAAAATTTTCAGCACTCTTGGAAACAATTTTCCTGTTCTGCCCAACATATAATAAATTTCACACTCATCTCCACATGATTTCATCTTCATTCGAGAACCCACTTCCAATTAAATCGTATCGAGTAGATTTAGATTGTCACCCATGATGCAATATTTCACAGGCCACGAGTATAGATAGCGCATTTCCAGGCCTTGCACCTTTGATTTGGAAATCAAGCTAAGAGTTACCTCAACCCTTGAAACTCAGGGAAACTCAACCCTTTTGGTCCACTTTCCAACTTGTGACATAGAACAGAGAACTGAAAAAAGGGATGAATGATTTATTAGCTATCGAGCAATGGTTTCCATTTGTGGGTGAGCCCAGATCAAGGGTTATAAACATAAGATCGCCGTTAATAAATCATAGAAAGAAGTTTAAAGGGATTTCTTTACACAGTGAGAGTGGTGTAAGAGTGGAATTCACTGTCATATGGAGTGTTTGAAGCAGAAAGAGCAAATGGCTTTAAGTTGAGGCTTACTTTATTCCAGATAGTGTTGAACTTCGAGAGTGTTTTTGGAGTTGCACTCATTCAAACAAGTGGAGAATATTTCATCACGCTCCGAACTTGTACCTTATAGGTGGTGGACAAGCTCTAGGAATGCAGAGGTGTTATTCACTACAGAATTCCCAGCCTTTAACCTGCTTTTGTGGCCACAGTATTTATATGGCTGGTCCAGTTCAGTTTCTGGTCAATAGTAATCCCAGGATGTTTTTGGGGGGATGGTAATGCCGTTGAATGTCCAGGGGAGATGGTTAAATTCTCTCTTGTTGGAGATCTGCATTGCCTGGCACTTGCATAACTTGTAGCTTCACCAGGTTGACAGCTCATTTTAAGCATGGCTGATGCTGTTCCTGGTATGCTCTCCTGCACTCCTCATTGAACTAGAGTTGCCACCTTGGCTTGATGGTGACAGTGTAGTGAAAGATATACGAAGTCATGAGTACTCAGACTTTGGTTGAATTCCACTGCTGCTGCTGAAGGTGCACGAATACTTTTTTAAAAAATTCATTCATGGGACATGGGCGTTGCTGGCTGGCCAGCATTTATTGCCCATCTCGAGTTGCCCTTGAAAAGGTGGTGGTGAGCTGCCTTCCTGAATCGCTGGAGTCCATGTTCTATGGATTGACCCAAAATGCCGTTAGGGAGGGAATTCCAGGATTTTGACCCAGCGACTGCGAAGGAACAGCAATATATTTCCAAGTCAGGATACTGAGTGGCTTGGAGGGGAACTTGCAGGTGGTCGTGTTCCCAATTATCTGGGAACAAATAATTGTCCTTCTCGATGGAAGGGATTGTGGGTTTGCAAGGTGCTGTCTAAGTATCTTTAGTGAATTGCTGCAGTGCATCTTGTAGATAGTACACACCGCTGCTACTGAGCATCAGTGGTGGAGGGATTGAATGGAGGCACCACTTATGGATGCCCAATTTTGATGTTAGATTGTTTTGACTATCCCATTTAGCATGGTGGTAGTGGCACACCACATGAGGGACAGTATCCTCATATGAATCTGGGACTTTGTATCCATAAAGACTGTGCAATATTCTCCCATCAGTACTCTTGTGGACCGATGCACCTGTGACAAATGGGGGGTGGGGGCGGGGGGCTCAAGTATGTTTATCCCTCTTGTCGGTTCCCTCACCTCCACCTGCTGCAGTTTGGAAGATACATCCTTCATGACACAGCCTGCTCATTCAGTGGTGTTATCAAGCAACTCTTGGTCTTTGAAGTTCCCCACCCTGAATACATTCTCTGCCCTTGCTGCCCTCAGTGCCTCTTTCAACTATTGTTCAACATGGAGGAGTGATGGTAATCAGCAGGAAGTTTCTTTGCTCCTGTTTGGCCTGATGGCATGAGATTTCAGGGGCTCCGAAGTCAATGTTGACTCCCAGGGCAATTTCTTCCTGGCGGTATAGCACTGTGTCCCTGCCTCTCATGCAGAGCAGGTATAAGGATCAGCTGATAGTGAAGTGATGAATTTGGATAATATTTACACAAACAAATGCTGGAGCTGTGTATAGCAGAGGGATAATCTAAAATGGACCATTTATAAAGGGAAAAAGATAGGGGGAAACTTAGACAAAAGGTTCATAATTAAAGAAGGAGCTCTGATCAAAAATCAAAAAAATAGTTCCAAGGTATATTGCAAAATGTGAGCAATAAACCAAGGGAATTAATTTTACATGAAATTCTAGACTCTAGCATTTAAAAAGTCTGATTATAAACTAGATAAGAATCAGATACAATACATGCAGACGAGAGAGAAAATTTGCCACCTCTGCACAACTTTTCCAAAGGTGGCTTCTCAGGGATGACAGCCACCCACCTAGTAGTGGTGGGCAGTCAATAAGGGTGATTAAGCAGGTACAGAGAAATCTATTGCAATTTGTCAGAAGCCCATGGGCCATACACAGGGTCAGCACCTCATGGAAGCTGATGAGCTATTGTCTATAGCAACAGACATTAAAAAGGGAATCAGAAAAGAGGAAGTCAAGCATGGTCAATGACCTACCATACTTTTAGCAGATCTCTCAGATTGGGAGTGCTGAGAGAGGGAGGGAATGGGATTTATAGTGGGGTTAATTCTGAGCTGCAATGAGTGCCACATTCATCTCAGCATTCCATGGGCAGTCCATTCCCATGCGAGGGTCAGCACTGCCTCAGGGAACTCTGACACACAGTCACACATTTCCTTTGCTGGTCCACAAGCACTGTTTATTTGTGGCCCTCGAGGCTCGGCATCTCCAGCCAGGGGTTGAGCTTGGCTGGAGCGTTCCTCTGTCCTTTGATAGGCACTGCCAGATCAGACATTGCCTCTATCATCTGCTCCTGTTGATGACGTTATGACGTGACAAGACGAGAGTATATGGTGTTCCGACTGATATAGTGTCGATAGAGGACTGGCTAATTAACAAGAAAGTCAGAATAAATGTGCCATTTTCAGATTGGCAAACTGTGACTAGTGAAGTGTTGCGGGGTCAGTCCTGGGACTCAACTCCTTCGGACTTAAAAGGAAAGTTCAACTGTATTGGAGCCAAATTTGCTGATGATACAAAGGTAGGTAGGAAAACAGTTGTGAGGAGGATACAAAGAGTTTATAAAGGGATATCAAGAGGTTAAGTGAGTGGACAAAAAATGACAAATGGAGTGTAATGTAGGAAATATGAGGCTGTCCATTTTGGCAGGAAGAATAGAAAATTTTATGAGGAAAGATTAGACAGGTTGGGCCCGTATGCATTAGAGTTTAGAAGAATGTGGGATGATTTTATTGAAATGAATAATTTCCAAGGGAAATTGACAGGGCGGATACAGAGATGGTTCCTCAAAAGGATATCCTAGAACTGGGACACAGTTTAAAATTAAGAGATTTCTCATTTAAAATGGAGATGATTCGTTGTTTTTCTCTCACAGGATGGAGGGAATTTGGTGAAGCTGACAGGATGTGCTCCTTTCCTTTTCTACCTTTCCTCAAAAAGAACAGCAGGCAGCGTTGGTAAGCAAGACCTAGTGAGTATTTCTACTGTCCTTAATTTGCAGATGACACAAAGATAGATAGGAAAGGAAGTTGTGAAGAGAACATAAGGAGTGAGCACAAATCTGGCATATGGAGTACAATGTGGGAAAATGTAAAATTACATATTTTGGAAGGAACAATAAAAAAAGCACATTATCGAAATGGTGAGAGATTTCAGAGCTCTGAGGTGCTGAGGGATCTGGGTGTCTTAATGCATGAATCACAAAAGATTAATATGCAGGTACAGCAAGTAATTAGGAAAGTTAATAAATGTGTACATGTCCCTTAACAGTAATCACATGCTTGAGTGGCATATAAAGGAAGGAATAATGGGAGTTATGACAATAATCATGGAGGATTTTAATTTACACACTGACTGGAAAAATCATGTGGACAAAGGTAGCCCAGATGAGGAGTTCAGCAAATGTTTTTGGGAGTTTCTTCGAGCAGACATTGAAGAGCCAACCAGAAAGCAGTCCACACGAGACCGGATATTGTGTTATGAGACAAGATTAATTAATGGCCTCATAGTGAAGGCCCCCTCGGTAGCAGCAAACATAATGGGCCCGATTCTCCCATCGCAATGAGCTAGTTTTTTCGCACGTCAGCCATTTCATGGGAATGCATGTGCGTCTCCCATCGCCAGAGAGCAGGTGCAGTTGAGACCACGCTGGAAACCGGCAGGAACACCAAGTAAGTGATTTTAATCTTTTTAACGTAATTTAAATGTCATTATTGGGCCCGGGACGGAATTCTCCAGGCCCAATAGCATCTCCCACACCGCCACACCACATTTCACTCGGCGGGGTTTAGAGTAGCTCCCCACATTCGGGGAACTTGCGAGAGATCCCGCTGGAGTGAAGGGGAGGCAATCAGGGCCCCCTCGGGGTTGGTGGCAGGGGGTGATGCTCCCTGGGTATGGGCATCCTGGCAGCACCAGCCTCTTCCCCCTGGCACTGCCCAGGGGGAACCTTGGCACTACCTACCAGGCATGGGGCAGTGCCAAGGGGTTGGGGCCTATTGTGGGCGGGACCATCGGTAGGGGTTGGCGAGGGTCCCACTGTCACTCTGGATTGGAATCTGGTTGGGACTGGAGGGAGGCCAGCGATTGGGGCGGGCTGGAGGGGGGTGGTTTGCCAGAGGCGTTTGCCTCCCAGGGGTGTCTGCCTCCCGTGGGGGGTGGTCTGCCAGGGTGGGAGGGGTCTGGAGATTGGGGTGCTCCCGGACTGGGGAAAGTTGAAGCTGGCCTGGAAATGTTCATGGAGGCTGTAATCAGGCCGTGGAGTGTTGGGGGGCAACATTGCGAGGGTCCCAGGTTGGCCAGCGATCGAGCTGGCCAGCAAATGGGAGGCTGACAGATCGGGGTCCCTGCGCATGCACAGAGGCCTGGAACTGTCCGACTCTGACGTGAATTGGCCCCGCCCCCCGAGCTTTTAATGATATTCACGATTGTGACCTCTGCAGTGCACAGAGTGTGGGAGATTCGAGTCTGAACTCCCACTCGAAAAACAATCGTTATTTACATCATTGTTCCCGCCAATTCAGCACTTAGTATTTTTTGGGGAGAATTGGGTCCAATGATTGAATTTTACTTTGAGTTTTAGGGAGAGAATGGGTCTAAAATTAATATTTTAAACTCAAGTGAAAGCAATTATGAAGGCATGAAAACAGAGCTAGCTAAAATGAACTTGTAAATAAGGTTAAGGGATAGGTCAATAGTGACACAGTGACAGGCATTTAAAAGAATATCTCAGAATACACAGAATAGACAAATTATAATGAGAAATAAAAATTCCAAGGGGAAAAGTTAAAGATAGGATCAACCTGAAAGAAAAAACATATGATTGCACAAGATGGAAGTCAAACGATTGGACAGAATATAAAACACAGCAAAGAATGATTAAGATTAATAAAGGAGGGAAAAAAGTACGAGAAAAAGCGAGCAAATAAGATCAAAGCATGAAGATTCTCTGTAAATATTTAGAGTTAACTTTGAGCATTGGTCCTATAGAAAATGGGTCTGGAAAATTAATAATGATAAATAAGGAGATGGCAGATGAGTTGAATGGACATTTTGCACCAGTCTTCATAATAGAGAATAAAATAATAACATCCCAGATATCGCTGTAAATCAGGAAATGGAAGGGAGAGCGAAATGCAGGAAAATTACATTCACCAGTGAAGTGGCATTGAGCAAATTGCTGGAGCTGCGGTTGACAAGTCCCTGGGTCCTGATGGATTTCATCCGAGGATCTTAAGAGAAATGTCTAGTGAGATAAGTGATGCATTGGTTTTAATTTTCCGACATTTAGTGAAGGTTCCATTCATTTGGAAAATAGTGAATTCAAAAAGGGAGACAGAAAGCAGGAAATTACAGGCAGGTTAGCCAAACATCTGCCACAGGGAAAAAGTGAGAAGCTATTATTCAAGACATTAAAGCAGGGCGTTTAGATTAATTCCAGGTAGCCAGGCAGAGTCAACATTTTGAGAGAGGGAAACCATGTTTAATCATTTTATTAGAGTTCTTTGATGAAGTAAGATGTGCTGTGGATAGAACATAGAAATACTACAGCACAGTACAGGCCCTTCAGTCCACAAAGTTGTGCCGAACATGTCCTTACCTTAGCGATTACGAGGCTTACCTATAACCCTCTATCTTACTAAGTTCCATGTACTTATCCAAAAGTCTCTTAAAAGACCCTATCGAATCCGCCTCCACCACCGTTGCTGGCAGCCCATTCCACGCACCCACCACCCTCTCAGTGAAAAACTTACCCCTGACATCTCCTCTGTACCTAATCCCCAGCACCTTAAACCTGTGTCCTCTTGTGGCAACCATTTCTGGCCTGGGAAAAAGCCTCCGACTATCCACTCGATCAATACCTCTCAACATCTTATACACCTCTATCAGGTCACCCCTCATCCTTCGTCTCTCCAAGGAGAAAAGGCCGAGCTCACTCAACCTATGCTCATAAGGCATGCTCCCCAACCCAGGCAACATCCTTGTAAATCTCCTCTGCTCCCTTTGTAAGGCTTCCACATCCTTCCTGTCATGAGGCGAACAGAACTGAGCACAGTACTCCAAGTGTGGTCTCACCAGGGTCTTATACAGCTGCAACATTATCTCATGACTCCAAAACTCAATTCCTCGATTGATGAAGGCCAGTACACCATACGCCTTCTTAACCACAGCCTCAACCTGCACAGCTGCTTTGAGCGTCCTATGAACTCGGAACCCAAGATCCTTCTGATCTTCCACTCTTCCAAGAGTCCTAGCATTAATATTATATTCCACCATCCTATTTGACCTGCCAAAATAAACCACCTCACACTTATCTGGGTTGAACTCCATCTGCCACTTCTCCGCCCAGTCTTGCATCCTATCAATGTCTCGCTGCAACTTCTGACATCCCTCCACACTATCCACAACACCTCCAACCTTTGTGTCATCAGCAAACTTACCGACCCATCCCTCCACTTACTCATCCAGGTCATTTATTTTTTTTTAAAATCACAAAGAGTAAGGTTCCCAGAACAGATCCCTGGGGCACTCAACTGGTGACCGACCTCCATGCAGAATATGATCCATCGAAAAAGGAAACCGGTGGATACTGGACCTAAGAATTCCAGAAGGCATTTGATAAGGTGTCACATTAAAAGTTAATGCGGAAAATAAAAGGTGATGGTGGGGGTAAGGAGGGAAGTGATGTTAAATATTGGCTTGGATAGAAAATTGGCTGGCTCACAGTAAACAGAGGGTAGGCATAAATGGGTTATTTTCTGGTTGGTAAGATGTAAAGAATGGTGTGCCACTGGGATCAGTACTGGGGCCTCAAGCTTTTAAAATTTGTATAAATTACTTGGATGAAGTGACCAAAGGTATGGTTGCTAAATATGCTGATGATACAAAGGTAGGTAGGACAGTGAGATGTGTGGAGGATATAAGATGGCTGCAAAGAGATAAAGATGGTTTGTGTGTGGGCAAAGATCTGACATGGAGTACAACATGGGAAAATACAAAATTGTTCATTTTGATTGGACAAATAAAAAGAAACATAGTACATAAATGATGAGATTGCAGAGCTCAGAGATACAGAGGAATCTGGTGTCTTAGTCATGATTCGCAAAAGATTAATTTGCAGGTACAGCAGGTAATTAGGACAGCAAATAGAATGTTATTGTTTAGTGTGAGGTGAATTGAATACAAAAGTAGGGATGTGATGCTTCAACTGTACAGGGCATTGGTAAGATCACATCTAGAACACTATATGTAGTATTGGTCTCCTTATTTCAGGAAGGATGTAAATGAATTGGAAGCAGTTCAGAGAAGGGTTGATGAAGTAATACTTGAAGTGGGAGGGTTGGACAAGCTCAGCTTGTGTCTGCAGGAGTTTAGAAGAATAAGAGGCAGCTTATTTGAAGCATATAAGATTCTGAGGGATCTTGACAGGGTGGATGTGGAAAGGATGTTTCTTCTTATGCAGGAATCTAGAACTTGGGGGTCACTGAAAATTAATAAAACAATTGAACACTACAAAAGCCATCATGAATTCAAGAGGTCAAGTTCTATGTCATTATGACTATATGTTTGCCATTTGGGCATCTTGCTCACCTTGCGTTAGGGAGAGAAACAAACTATTCAGCTATTCCATTCTTCACTCCCTTCAAGACACCAGATGAAGCTTTTTGGAATTTTAAAATGGCCTTTGTTCAAGCTGGAGCTCAGCAAACAGCTTTCCACAATGTGGTCGACTGATCCCCAGAACAAAGGAATACAATGGTAATTATATCTTTAGGCTCAGCTGCAAGTAATTAACATGCATAAATCAAGATTGCACACTCATTCAAAAGTAATCAATATCCAATCCTAACTAATAGTTCTGATCACTTCTTTCATTTCCCACAGTGTGTTTAACCAATTACAACTACTCTACACTTGCCTAATTACAATATCCAATCATTAACATGGCACAAACACAGAGCTATATTATCAATAAATACATGCTTATGGTCCTGGACTGTCTGGCACCTGGGTATTTCTTTTGATACCAATCAAGTAAACAAACTCAAATTAACTTAGGGACAAAATTAAAAGGAGCAGCTCCCTAAAAGAAGGGGGAGCAGCTCGAACAAAAAACAAAGTCGAAAGAAAACTTAAAACATCAAATTAAAATGTGATTGCCGGAGTCTATTATACACCCCAGCCCCTGCGGTGCCCAGCGGGCACGGAAGGCGTCAACTGCACCCGCAGACACTGCATGTTCCCTCTCCAGGGACACCTGGCCATGAATATAGCCGCGTTAGAGGGGCAGAGAGTCGGGATGGACGACCCCATCAATCGCCCGCTGCCTGGACCGATTGATAGCTCGCCTTGCCAGGCCCAGGAGCAGGTTCACGAGGAAGTCATCCTCCCGACCCGCCCCCCTCCGCACCAGGCTGGCACCCTGGGTAGTGACTTATGACTCATATGAAAACACACTGCAGTCCTGGGCTGTTATAAGAAGGCAGTGATATATGCAGTTACAGCCTTTTTTGTTGTCCCTCAGAGCCCTTTGTTCATTGTTTTTGCAGCTGTACCTTGCAGCTCTAGCAGTCTCCCAGCCTTTGTTGCATTGAATAATTTTAACCCTTTCAACTTGCCAGGCCCCAGAAGATCACTGAAGACCTTCCTGAATTGTACTCTGGTCCCGCTTAGTCTGACAGACAGGACGCCACCTGCCGCTCCGAAGAAATCAAATTATTTCTGCAAACTCTTACCGCACCCCAGAAGATCCAGCAAGGCTTTGATGAATTGTGAGTCCACGCTTCCGTAACAGAATTCCGTATTGCTGCTCTTTACTCTTACATACTCGGTAATGATAGTCTGCCTACAGTCACATTAATGGCTAACAAATGCCCTTTAAATTAGCCTTGCCATGTCTCGCTGCCACCTCCCGAATATACCTGCCCCCACCTAATTGGATGGCAATCAACAAGGACAAGTCACTAATTGGTTGCCTCATGCAAAGTTTTGCTGAATGCCATGCAACAACCTTGAGTGAAGTTGGGACCCAGGAATTATTCCAATATCAGTTTTGCAACACAGCCGGTAATATCCAACCCTATAAGAATGGAACTGGCAATATTTATAAAAGAGAGTTTAGAGATGGGTGATGTGGACAAAGAAGGGGCACAGACAGTTCTTGGAGTGGCTGGAGCTCAAAGATTTAAAAAAACGTGTTAAATTAGTAGGATAGAACACTGGCAACCAAATTGTGGGAGGGAAATGGAAGAGAAAATCAGAAGTCAGATTAGAGAGATGAAGAGGAAAAACAATTATTGTTCTGGGAGGTCTTCATTACCCACTTATTAATTGAGACAAGGAGAGAAAAAAAAGGGAACTGAAATCCTCAAGTACTTGCAGGACTGAAGATTGGCCAATGCAGAGCTCATTTTTAAAGGGGAAACAGAACTAATTCAGGTAATTACAGCCCAGCTAGCATCACATCTGTGAGAGGGACATTTTTAGAGTGTCTAATTAAGAATTAAATTACTAGCAATGCAGATAAAGGGAAAATAGAATGGGCCAAGATTGATTTCAAAAGGAATGATTGTGCTTGACAAACTTCACAGAGTTTGTTGAGTCGGTTCCAGGTTTGGTCGATGGGGATTACAGAGAACGAAGTGTAGACTTCAAATATTTTGACAATGTCTCTACAGGAGCTTTCTGTCTCGTAAGATGATTGTTTGAGCCGTGGTGGTCAACTCTGTGTTAAGTATTTCCTGGTGTGGCTTAGAAACCCCATTTGACATGGTAATCTCTGCTGCAATTGCTGTAGTGGAAGACCGAGAAGGTTGAGAAGTTGTACGATTCACTGGCCTCTGTTTTCTCTGGATCCTCCTCTTATCCAGCTGAGCTTTTTGGTTCTGTTCACCTTTTTCAATGCCCTTCCAAACAATCAGCTTCCAGAGGTCATGGAGGTTAGCGAGTGTCTCCCAGTTATCGGCGACAATATCCACCATCATCATATCTTCCTTGCGAGTGTCCTTGTACTGGAGGTATGGACACCTAACAGGCCGTGACCCAGTGGCCAATTCATGGTACAAATGGTCCTTGGCTATACAACTGTCATCCATCTGATAAAACAGCCAGTGCAATTGTTGCAAGTTTAACAATGTGCAGATGTTAATGGAATTGGTATGCTCCAGGTGGTTGTGGAGCCTAGAAATATGAAGCAATCAATAACCAGATATCTTTTGACACAGATCATAGTGGTAGCATGTATGAAGGGATCAATAAAGAAAACAGCTCAATTGAAAAGGCAGGAGAAGTCATCGGTGACTACAGTAAACAGTTGGAGAGATGGGTGGAACACTGCCTCTAGGGAGAACGCTGTTATATAGGAAGTTGCAGATTCCATAGAAAGCCTACTTGTCGTGGAGAGAGCTACATACTGAATCTACAGTGGAGGATCTTTGGATGGCAACATCCTGGACTCTGACATTTGTCTTCCTGATGCCAATGGTCAAACCAAATCCCTTTCAGATGTCAGAGAGTCTGTTCATTTGCTGCTGACATGTTCCTTGGTATGGAATATTATTGCGGCATCATCAGCATGGAGCAACTCTCTGATGAGACCTTGATGCACCTTTGTCCTGGACCTCAGGTGAATAAGGCTGAACAGCTTTCCATCGGTTCTGGTATATGGGGAGACACTATCTGCAGAGGACATGAAGACAAATGTCAGCAACAAAGAGAAGAATATGCCAGAGTATTGGTTCCAGAACGCAACTTTGTTTGAATCCACTGTGGCTCTCAAAAGGTTCTGATGTTTCAACATCAGAGCTGACCTTGCCGAACATGTGATCATGGAAAGAGGAGATCACTTTGAGCAGCTTCACTCAACAGCCAATTTTCTCCAGCAGCTTAAATTAGACTGCTTCTGTTCACATAGCCGAGTGCCTTTCTGAGATTGATGAAGGTAAGGTATAGTGGTCTCCTTTGTTCATGGCAATTGTCCTGCAGCTGCCACACTGAGAAAGTCATGTCAATTGTCGACATTCTAGTTCTGAAACCACACTGGGATTTAGGATAGTGTTCAGCCAGGATCTGCAGGCTGACACGGACAAAATGAGAAAATACTTTTCCCACAATGTCTCAATAGTTGATGAATTCGCTGTGGTTGCCCTTGTTCTTGTACAGAGTCACAATCTTTGCATCACACATACCCTGGGTCACTGCAGTCTCCCTTCAGCTGACACAGAATCTCATACAGGTGCTGCAGAGTACTGGTTTCCCATGCTTGATGAGTATGCCATTAGCACTTGGAGCCTAATCCGTGGCAAGCGAGTCAATAGCTCAATATCCAGCTCTGCCCATGACAGGTAGGCTTTCTATAGATTCTGCAACTTCCTATATAACAATGTTCTCCTGAGAGTACCAACTCAAGGTAGTGTTCCGCCCATCTCTCCAACTGTTTATTGCAGTCACTGATGACTTCTCCTGTGGCTGAAGACAAGGCTGGCAAAAATACACTTTACACATTTGCCAGCAGATGGTGAAACATAATAAACCATTCATCGATGGTGAAGTTATCAAGGACGCTTCGACAGTTGCTGCTGACACCTTGGCCAAAGACTTTAAAAATAAAGATGAAATTATGACAGCTATCAAGAGCGAAGGGTGGAATTGTTGTCTGAGGACATCTCAGCAAATTAATGTCGACTTATCATGCTGTGAATGTTTCTCACTGCAGTTTGATGAATCAGGAGTTATGACAGATATGGTCCAGCTGATTGAATGCAATGTGACCAAAAACAAAGACTCAACAACAAAAGAGGACTTTCTCACTCTTTTGCCACTCCACTCAAAGGGAGGACAAGAAGCGAGGATATTTACAACAAATTCAAAACTCATATGACTGAGAAAAACATTCCGATCAAGAAATTGGTTTCTTTCACACCGTGAAAGCGAGGTAGCAATGCAGGCTTTGTGGCACTTTGCACATATGATCCTGAGTTCTCCTTTGTCAATTAGAACTGTGTTATCTATCAACAAGTGGGAGCGAGCTGGGTTATTGACTTTTCTCATGTAATGACAGTTGTTGTCAAGATTGTCAACTCAATTCATGCCAAACATCTGCAAATTTGTTTGTTCAAATTGTTACTCGAGTTTCATGCCACCAATGGTGAGCTCATCCTTCATGCAGAGGTAAGGTGGTTAATTTGAGGAAAAGTCCTCCAGAGAGTTTTGGATCTGCTCCCTGAAATTGTCACCTTTCTTAAATTTGAGGTGTACAGCGAGCTGTCAGATAATGCATGGGTTGCTAGACTTGATATTTCTTACGGATATAAGTACAAAACTGAATGAACTGAATCACTGACTTTTAGGAGGGACAGAGACTTGTCACACATGATCAGTACAGAGAATGTGTTCAAGTTGAAAGTGGGCCTGTGGTCCTCCCAAATAAAGACACAGGCACTGGAGTGTGGTGACGAGGGAATTACTGAGCACTTCCCAAATCTGGAGACAAGGTTCCATCCAAACATCTTTGTCCCCCTGAACAAATTGGAAAACAAATTCAACAGACAATGTCAGGAGTTAGACAAGATTAAACAAATCACTATGCTTGTCTCACATCATTTTCTTCAAGTGGACATTGGAGAACCGACAGCAAAATTTCGGCAGGTGTTTGAACAGAGCAGTGGCCTTGACGTAGAAATCATCACCATGCAAGATGACATAGAACTGAAAATTAGGTCAAGGGGCAAAGACTTTTGGGGATTTGTGAACAGAGACAAGTACCCTTTTCTGACATTCTGTGCACTCAAGGTGAAGGCATACTTTGGTTCACCTGTGAGATGGCTTTTTCCCAGATGAAAATGTCACTGATGCCATCTGATAGGCTGCATGAGACTGGCCATTTCAATCTACAACACAAACATCACAGCACTCCCAGAAAGTCAGAAAAGGTGAGTGTTATGCACGGCATACATTTTAGGGGGTTTTCGTAAAGTCGAATTTTTAAGAGCAGATCTTGTGCTGCATTTAGATTCTGAAAGTGATCTTGTGCTTCAATCGGTTGGAGACCACTGTTGGAGAGTCCTGAGGATTGGGCATGTGTATCATAAACTTCAGTGCTTGCTTGAAACATGCAGTGCATACATTTCACACAGATCTTTTTAGATCTTTTGAGATTATTGCTTAAAATGCTAAAGGTTAAAGTTTATTTATTAGTGTCACAGGTGGGCTTACATTAACACTGCAATGAAGTTACTATGAAAATTCCCTCGTACACACACTCAGGTACGCTGAGGGAGAATTTAGCATGGCCAATGTACCTAACCAGCATGTCTTTCGGACTGTGGGAGGAAACTGGAGCAACTGGAGGAAACCCACAGAGACACGAGGAGAATGTGCAGACTCCACATGGTCACCCAAGGTGGGAATCGAACCCGGGTCCATGGCGCTGTGAGGCAGCAGTGCTAACCACTGTGGCACTGCTGCCTCTGCTGTCTCCATGGCCGATTTGAATTCTGTGAACTTGAATTCATCCAAAATTTTACTGCCCGTTTACTAATGCATGTTAAGTGTCACATCTATTTCTCCTTTGAACACTGACCTGCATCAGCTCCCAGTCTGGTAATGCCTTTATTTCAAAATTAATTTTCTTGTTTTCAAGAGTGGGGAGCGAGCAGGAAAATTGAATTAAAGCCCAAAATAAGACATGAGTGTATTGAATAGTGGAGGACTTTTGAACACAAGGAATAGGAGCAGGAGTACATCTCCAGGGAGGGAGATAAAGAGGGATTTTAAAACGTATTTAGAAAGGTAACGAACAATGGAGAATTGGAACTGAGCAAGTATACAAACATTACTAACAAGATGCGAGGAGTCTGAGGCGTGTGCCTCACCTGGAATCTTGTACTGACGTCCTGTCTGAAAGTTACAGGCACTTAAATTAAGATTAACTCCTGGGTTTCCTCTTTCTGATTAACTGTGGCATGTCCTGCCAGAAACTTAACAACGCTGCTATTATATCATACCCTACAGATCTGCCTCAACTTTCTTTCCTGATTTTGACAGTGTGAGGTTGGACATTGCACAGAAAAGTTCCCTTCGTTGCTCGCAACCCAGTGGAGATGTACTCCTGCTCCTATTTCTTGTGTTCAAATCTGTCGATAGGTTTACCCCTCCCTATTTCTATAAGCTTTTCTTCTCTCCAGTGCTGAGATGTGTGTGTTCACCTAATTCTGATCTCTTGCACAATCCTGATTTTCTTCTCTGCACGATTGGTAGTTGATCATTTAGCTGCCAGGATCCTAAACTCTAGAATTAATTCCTAAATCTTTCTGCCTCTCTCTCTCTTTAAGATACTTTTAAAAACCTACCTCCTTGAGCAAACTTTCAGCAGTAGTGGTAATGCCTCCTCCTTATGTGGTCAGGTCTCAAATTTTGTTTGATAAGCACGACTGTGAAATGTTTTGGGGATTTTACTCAGTTAAAGGTGCTATATAGATGCAGGTTATTGTTAGGCTCAAAGAATTTACAGAGCTAGGGAGGGAGATAAAGAGGGATTTTAAAACGTATTTAGAAAGGTGACGAACAATGGAGAATTGGAGCTGGGCAAGTATACATACATTACTAACAAGATGCGAGGAGTCTGAGGCATGTGCCTCACCTGGAATCTTGCACTGACGTCCTGTCTGAAAGTTACAGGCACTTAAATTAAGATTAACTCCTGGGTTCCCTCTTTCTGATTAACTGTGGCATGTCCTGCCAGAAACTTAACAAAGCTGCTATTATATCATACCCTACAGATCTGCCTCAACTTTCTTTCCTGATTTTGACAGTGTGAGATTGGACATTGCACAGAAAAGTTCCCTTACTCCCTTCAGAATTAGAACCATAGGTGCATTGATAAACTGAGTTTCATTAATAATGCTTGCAGGCTTTTCAAGTTAATGTCTAATTCAGCACCATTCTTTCTGACTGGTTACTCAGTTGTCTTGTTAATTAAAATGCATCAGAACATCGCGATAGGAAGAGGATATTGGGATAAATTGCGATACTTGTATGTGCAAAAATGGGGAAGACACATACCAATTTCTCTTCTAGCAAATATTTTTACTGTAAGTGGGTCATGCCGAGTACCAGAATGTTGCACCAGGCCCACAATGTGAAATAATGATGGCAGCTGAGTGAGGTGACTTTGTGCAAGCTGTCCCCAGCATACTCTCTAATTCAATCTTTTACTCTCGTTCTATGCTCTTAAACCTTAACTCTAACACCTTTTAATTGTCTAATAGTGTTCTCTTTGCTGATCTTTCTCTTCACCCTGTCTGGAATCTGCAACACCATATTCTGCAGCCTCTCCTTTCCTTCTACTCTATGTACTCCATGCACGATTCAGAAAGGGTGTCAGTGCAAGGTTCCAGTGAGGCATTTGCTTTAGGCTTGTGCAACTTGTCTCTTGTTAGTCATGTATGTATACTTGCTCACCTCCAATTCTCCATTGTTTGTTTTGCGCACGGGAAACAATGCTTTTCACTCTATCCCAATAATAAATCAAAATGTGAATTCTGTTTGATACCACTGCTCTAAAGTTCTGACACTAATTCTGTGCCAAAGTCTGTAGTTTTTGTTACCCACAAGGAAAAATAAATTGCCAGCAAACATTTGGTCGACCTTCCTCAGCTGCAAACCCGCTATCCATTGCAAACACCACTGCAATGCCCAGGTTTGACGGTAATGTGTGTGCACTCTGCTCACAGGCAGCAGCTGGTCCCCAGGAGCCAGCCTACCGGCACGTGCCTCTTTCCCGCGGCGTGTCACCTGGCAACGAGCGTCACACAATAGCGTCGCCTATCCAATAAATAGCGGGGGGGGAGATTTTACTTCATTCTTTAAAAATGAGGGCAAAAGTAGGAGCAGAAACACCAGCACGTCTGAAGTACAAAATAAGTCACAGTAATTGTATTTGAAATGTTTACTTATTTCCTCCTGTGTGTGAATACTGTTATATTTTCTGGTCTCCATCCCACACCGCCCCCCCCCCCCCCCCCCCCCCCCCCCCAAGTGTGGGTGATGGGCTGAGCCATTGTGACGAGCAATAGCGCTGGGCAGGCGGTGATGGGGAGCCGGGACCACCCAGTTCAGTGTCGGCGCTGACCTGACACGTTGTGGCTGAACAATTTTTTGCACTGTATTTTTTTAAAAGAAAGAAAAACAGTTTCGAGGAATCGGTTCGTGTTCCTCATCCTGACTCTCCGTTTCTCGGTGACATCGAGGTTGAATCGTGAGCTTCGCGTGTGTGCGGGCGCGCGCAGTCGCGTTGGCCGACCTGCCGAGCCGCCATGTTGCAGACTCTGTACGAGAGGTCGGGGCTGAAAACGGTGATTGAAACTTTGGCGATATGGTGCGGCTACAAACCGCCCCCCCGGTCTCAGTTTGACATCCTGTACGATTTCATGTACGACTTGCTGTCGTTCCTGTGGACCACGAACCTGGGCATCGACATCTTGCTGATCGCGATTTTGCTAATAGTCTGGGGCCTCGTGGTCTTGATCATGAAATTCGTGGGCAAGTTCATCCAATGGAAGAAGGAGGAGAAGGAAGAATAGCTTCCGTCGGCGGAACGGTCTGCTGGCGGGCAGCTAGAAGTGGACCAAAAATACAAAATTGTTTATTTTGATTGGAAGAATAAAAAGAAACATAGTACATAAATGATGAGATTGCAGAGCTCAGAGATACAGAGGAATCTGGTGTCTTAGTCATGATTCACAAAAGATTAATTTGCAGGTACAGCAGGTAATTAGGAAAGCAAATAGAATGTTATTGTTTAGTGTGAGGTGAATTGAATACAAAAGTAGGGATGTGATGCTTCAACTGTACAGGGCATTGGTAAGATCACATCTAGAACACTATATGCAGTATTGGTCTCCTTATTTCAGGAAGGATGTAAATGTATTGGAAGCAGTTCAGAGAAGGTTTGATGAAGTAATACTTGAAGTGGGAGGGTTGGACAAGCTCAGCTTGTGTCTGCAGGAGTTTAGAAGAATAAGAGGCAGCTTATTTGAAGCATATAAGATTCTGAGGGATCTTGACAGGGTGGATGTGGAAAGGATGTTTCTTCTTATGCAGGAATCTAGAACTTGGGGGTCACTGAAAATTAATAAAACAATTGAACACTACAAAAGCCATCATGAATTCAAGAGGTCAAGTTCTATGTCATTATGACTATATGTTTGCCATTTGGGCATCTTGCTCACCTTGCGTTAGGGAGAGCAACAAACTATTCAGCTATTCCATTCTTCACTCCCTTCAAGACACCAGATGAAGCTTTTTGGAATTTTAAAATGGCCTTTATTCAAGCTGTAGCTCAGCAAACAGCTTTCCACAATGTGGTCTACTGATCCCCAGAACAAAGGAATACAATGGTAATTATATCTTTAGGCTCAGCTGCAAGTAATTAACATGCATAAATCAAGATTGCACACTCCTCGAACGTGGAACAGTACAGCACAGAACAGGCCCTTCGGCCCACGATGTTGTGCCGAGCTTTATCTGAAACCAAGATCAAGCTATCCCACTCCCTATCATCCTGGTGTGCTCCATGTCTATCCAATAACCGCTTAAGTGTTCCAAAAGTGTCTGACTCCACTATCACTGCAGGCAGTCCATTCCACACCCCAACCACTCTCTGCGTAAAGAACCTACCTCTGATAAGCTTCCTGTATCTCCCACCATGAACCCTATAGTTATGCCCCCTTGTAATAGCTCCATCCACCCGAGGAAATAGTCTTTGAACGTTCACTCTATCTATCCCCTTCATCATTTTACAAACCTCTATTAAGTCTCCCCTCAGCCTCCTCCGCTCCAGAGAGAACAGCCCTAGCTCCCTCAACCTTTCCTCATAAGACCTACCCTCCAAACCAGGCAGCATCCTGGTAAATCTCCTCTGCACTCTTTCCAGCGCTTCCACATCCTTTTTATAGTGAGGTGACCAGAACTGCACACAATATTCCAAATGTGGTCTCACCAAGGTCCTGTACAGTTGCAGCATAACCCCACGGCTCTTAAACTCCAACCCCCTGTTAATAAAAGCTAACACACGATAGACCTTCTTCACAGCTCTTTCCACTTGAGTGGCAACCTTTAGAGATCTGTGGATATGAACCCCAAGATCTCTCTGTTCCTCCACAGTCTTCAGAACCCTACCTTTGACCCTGTAATCCACATTTAAATTAGTCCTACCAAAATGAATCACCTCACATTTATCAGGGTTAAACTCCATTTGCCATTTTTCAGCCCAGCTTTGCATCCTATCTATGTCTCTTTGCAGCCTACAACAGCCCTCCACCTCATCCACTACTCTACCAATTTGGGGTCATCAGCAAATTTACTGATCCACCCTTCAGCCCTCTCCTCTAAGTCATTAATAAAAATCACAAAGAGCAGAGGACCAAGCACTGATCCCTGTGGCACTCCGCTAGCAACCTGCCTCCAATCCGAAAATTTTCCATCGACCACCACCCTCTGTCTTCGATCAGACAGCCAGTTACCAATCCAATCGGCCAACTTTCCCTCTATCCCACACCTCCTCACTTTCATCATAAGCCGACCATGGGGGACCTTATCAAACGCCTTACTAAAATCCATGTATATGACATCAACTGCCCTACCTTCATCAACACACTTAGTTACCTCCTCAAAAAATTCTATCAAATTTGTGAGGCACGACTTGCCCTTCACGAATTCATGCTGACTATCCCGGATTAATCCGCATCTTTCTAAATGGTCGTAAATCCCATCTCTAAGGACCTTTTCCATCAATTTACCAACCACCGAAGTAAGACTAACCGGTCTATAATTACCAGGGTCAGTTCTATTCCCTTTCTTAAACAGAGGAACAACATTCGCCATTCTCCAGTCCTCTGGCACCATCCCCGTGGACAGCGAGGACCCAAAGATCAAAGCCAAAGGCTCTGCAATCTCATCCCTTGCCTCCCAAAGAATCCTAGGATACATTTCATCAGGCCCAGGGGACTTATCGACCTTCAGTTTATTCAAAACTGCCAGGACATCCTCCCTCCGAACATCTATTTCCTCCAGCCTATTAGCCTGTAACACCTTCTCTTCCTCAAAAACATGGCCCCTCTCCTTGGTGAACAAAGAACAAGAACAAAGAACAAAGAACAATACAGCACAGGAACAGGCCCTTCGGCCCTCCAAGCCCGCGCCGCTCCCCGGTCCAGGATTGAATCCTGAATCCAGGATCCCCGCCCAATTTTCCAGCCTATCTACATACCAATATCCTATCCACCGAGCTGTCCCTCACAGCTACGATGCTTTGTTCATCACAACCTATTAACTCACCCCCACCCCCCCATTCCAGACCATGTGATCTCCAGGGAGAGGCGAAAACCCAGAGTGAAAACCCCAGGGCCAATATGGGGAAATGAAATCTGGGAAATTCCTCTCCGACCCCCTGAGGCGATCGAAACGAGTCCAGGAGATCACAATGGCCCCGATCGGAAAATGCTTCCCAACCCTAGTCATTTCCACTTCCACGAACACCATATGAATTCCCTGCCCCCGAGACAGGTTCCCAACTATCCGCAGTCTCGCTCTGTACTGGCACCAGCAAGATGATCATAGAATGAAGCCTTGAAATGAGAAACAAGGAACAATTAGCCCGCGCCGCTCCCTGGTCCAAACTAGACCACTCTTTTGTATCCCTCCATTCCCACTCCGTTCATATAGCTGTCTAGATAAGTCTTAAACGTTCCCAGTGTGTCCGCCTCCACCACCTTGCCCGGCAACACATTCCAGGCCCCCACGACCCTCTGTGTGAAGTATGTCCTTCTGATATCTGTGTTAAACCTCCCCCCCTTCACCTTGAACCTATGACCCCTCGTGAACGTCACCACCGACCCGGGGAAAAGCTTCCCACCGTCCACCCTATCTATGCCTTTCATAATTTTATACACCTCTATTAAGTCTCCCCTCATCCTCCGTCTTTCCAAGGAGAACAACCCCAGTTTCCCCAATCTCTCCTCATAACTAAGCCCCTCCATACCAGGCAACATCCTGGTAAACCTCCTCTGTACTCTCTCCAAAGCCTCCACGTCCTTCTGGTAGTGTGGCGACCAGAACTGGACGCAGTATTCCAAATGCGGCCGAACCAACGTTCTATACATCTGCAACATCAGACCCCAACTCTTATACTCTATGCCACGTCCTATAAAGGCAAGCATGCCATATGCTTTCTTCACCACCTTCTCCACCTGCGACGTCACCTTCAAAGATCTGTGGACTTGCACACCCAGGTCCCTCTGCGTCTCTACACCCTTTATGGTTCTTCCATTTATCGTGTAGCTCCTCCCTACATTATTCCCACCAAAATGCATCACTTCGCATTTATCAGGATTGAACTCCATCTGCCATTTCCTTGCCCAAATTTCCAGCCTATCTATATCCTTCTGTAGCCTCTGACAATGTTCCTCACTATCTGCAAGTCCTGCCAGTTTTGTGTCGTCCGCAAACTTACTGATCACCCCAGTTACTCATTCTTCCAGATCATTTATATAAATCACAGACAGCAGAGGTCCCAATACAGAGCCCTGCGGTACACCACTAGTCACAGGCCTCCAGCCAGAAAAAGACCCTTCCACTACCACCCTCTGTCTTCTATGACCAAGCCAGTTCTCCACCCATCTAGCCACCTCCCCCTTTATCCCATGAGATCCAACCTTTTTCACTAGCCTACCATGAGGGACTTTGTCAAACGCTTTACTAAAGTCCATATAGACAACATCCACGGCCCTTCCTTCGTCAACCATTTTGGTCACTTCTTCAAAAAACACCACCAGGTTAGTGAGGCATGACCTCCCTCTCACAAAACCATGTTGACTATCGTTAATGAGTTTATTCCTTTCTAAATGCGCATACATCCTATCTCTAAGAATCTTCTCCAACAACTTCCCCACCACGGACGTCAAGCTCACCGGCCTATAATTACCCGGGTTATCCTTCCTACCCTTCTTAAATAACGGGACCACATTGGCTATCCTCCAATCCTCTGGGACCTCACCTGTGTCCAGTGACGAGACAAAGATTTGCGTCAGAGGCCCAACGATTTCACCTCTCGTCTCCCTGAGCAGCCTTGGATAGATTCCATCAGGCCCTGGGGATTTGTCAGTCTTTATATTCTCTAACAAACCTAACACTTCCTCCTTTGTAATGGAGATTTTCTCCAACGGTTCAACACTCCCCTCCGAGACACTCCCAGTCAACACATCTCTCTCCTTTGTGAATACCGACGCAAAGTATTCATTTAGGATCTCCCCTACTTCTTTGGGCTCCAAGCATAAGTCCCCACTTTTGTCCCTGAGAGGTCCGATTTTTTCCCTAACAACCCTTTTGTTCCTAACGTATGAATAAAATGCCTTGGGATTCTCCTTAATCCTGTCTGCCAAGAACATTTCGTGACCCCTTTTTGCTCTTCTAATTCCCCGTTTGAGTATTTTCCTACTTTCATTGTACTCCTCCAGAGCTCCCTCTGTTTTTAGCTGCTTGGACCTAACATACGCCTCTCTTTTCCTTTTGACCAGTCCCTCAATTTCCCTGGTTATCCACGGTTCTCTAATCCTACCCTTCCTATCCTTCTTTTTTACAGGCACATGCTTGTCCTGTAGCCCTAACAACCGTTCCTTAAAAGACTGCCACATACCAGATGTGGATTTACCCTCAAACAGCCTCTCCCAATCAAGAGCTGCCAATTTCTGCCTGATCGGGCGGCACGGTAGCACAGTGGTTAGCACTGCTGCTTCACAGCTCCAGGGTCCTGTGTTCGATTCCCGGCTCGGGTCACTGTCTGTGTGGAGTTTGCACATTTTCCTCGTGTCTGCGTGGGTTTCCTCCGGGTGCTCCGGTTTCCTCCCACAGTCCAAAGATGTGCGGGTTAGGTTGATTGGCCAGGTTAAAAATTGCCCCTTAGAGTCCTGATGTGTAGGTTAGAGGGATTAGCGGGTAAATATGTGGGGGTAGGGCCTGGGTGGGATTGTGGTCGGTGCAGACTCGATGGGCCGAATGGCCTCCTTCTGCACTGTAGGGTTTCTATAAATTCTATAAAAAAATATCCCAATAAAGTTAGCCTTCCCCCAATCCAACACCTTACCCTTGGGACACCGCTCATCCTTTTCCATCACTATCCTAAAGCTAACAGAATTGTGGTCACTATTTGCCACATGTTCCCCAACCAAAACTTTGAAGACCTGACCGGGCTCATTCCCCAGTACCAGGTCCAGTATAGCCCCCTCTCTAGTTGGGCTGTCCACATTGTTCCAACGAACCCTCCTGTACACATTTTACAAATTCCTCCCCATCCAGAGTCCCTGCCCTCAGCGATTTCCAGTCTATACCAGGGAAATTGAAGTCTCCCACTACAACAACCCTATATTTCCTGCACCTATCCAGTATCTCCTGACATATCCATTCTTCCACTTCCCTTGGGCTGTTGGGGGGCCTGTAGTACACCCCCAACATAGTGACTGCGCCTTTCCTGTTTCTAAGCTCCACCCAGAGTGACTCGCTACACGACTCCTCCGAATTGTCCTCCCTCTGCACCGCTGTAATATGCTCTCCAACCAATACCGCTACTCCCCCACCTCTTTTGGCCCCTCCTCTGTCTCGCCTAAAACACTTGTACCCTGGAATATTCAGCTGCCAGTCCTGTCCCTCTTTCAACCAAGTCTCTGTCACCGCAACCACATCCAAATTCCTCGTGCGCATTAAGGCCCCAAGTTTGTCTGTTTTACCTGCTACGCTCCTTGCATTGAAGTATAAGCACTCCAGACCCCCAGGCTCAGTGAGGTCGTCCTCCCCCAGAGTGCTCTTCTTCTTTGCCAGCCTTGTCCCAGCCCCAAGCTCGTCCCCAGCCACCACACTTATAGACCTAATATTTTGATCCCCACCCCCCTGCCATACTAGTTTAAACCCCCCCGAACTGCACTAGCAAAGCTCCCAGCCAGGATATTTGTGCCCTTCCAACTTAGTTGTGACCCCTCCCTCTTGTACAGGTGCCATCCTCTCCTGAAAACCTCCCATTGGTCTATGAAAATAAAGCCCTCCCTCCTGGACCAGTCCTTTAGCCAGGCATTCATTTGAACCAACTCCCTATTCTTAGCCTCACTGGCACGAGGCATTGGGAGCAGCCCAGAGATGGCCACCCTAGTGACCCTACTTTTTAACCTATTTCCCAACTCCCTGAATTGCTCTCTTAGGACCCCCCTACTCTTCCTATCTACGTCATTTCCACCAATGTGTATAATGACATCCGTTTCTTTATCTTCCCTTTTTAATATGCCTCCTATCCACTCGGAGACATCCGTGACCCCAGCACCAGGTAGGCAGACTACCATCCTGGAGTCCCGTTCGCCCCCACAGAATCACCTGTCTGTGCCTCTAACTGATGCATCCCCCACCACTATCGCTCTCCTAACCCCTCTCTTCCCTTTCCGGGCCACAGAGCCTGACTGTGTGCCGGTGACCTGGTCACTGTGTCTTACCCCTGGAGAGGCACACTCCTCCACACGATCTAAAACAATATACCTGTTTTGGAGTGGGACAACCACAGGTGACCCCTCTTCTAACTGTCCACTCCCCTCCCCTCTCACACCTGTCACCAAGCCCTTCCTATTTTGAGAGACCACCACTGGAGTCCTCCCTTGTACTTTACCCTTCTGCCCTTTACTCCTCCTAACTGTGACCCACGTGTCATTCTCCCGATGCCCCGGTGTAACTAGTTGCCTATAACTGCTGTCCCTGACTAGGCTAAGGTCAGCGATCTGCAGCTCCAGTTCCCTAACACGGTCCCTCAAGAGCTGCAGTTCCACGCACCTGGCACATATGTGAACCTCTGGGAAGCTAGGTGTTTGCAGGAACTCCCACATCCCACATCGGAAGCACTGAACTGGCCGATCACTCATACCTGCCCTTATCCTTTATAGGGTTCGGTAAAAAATAACTAGCCCTGCCTCGCCCTTTCAGCCTAAGCCCTGTGAGCCAAAGCCCTTATAGTGCACACTCTGCTACCCACTCACTCCACTCCCCACGCTGCCCGCTGTATAGTGCAGACGGCTTTTTATGCTCCCGGCGAACCCCCCAAGTAACTGCCTTTTATACTAAGACTCAACCTCCCAGAATCCCCTTCAGCTGACCTCACTTCCTCAATTCAAAACCCTGAAAAAAGCCCGCGAAATATACTAGGAATACCCTGAAATGAATAAATGAATAATTAAATCACTTCTTAGCTTACTCTCAGCACTCCTGCTAAGACTCTCTCCCCCAGTCTCACTCCAGTTAAACAAAGAGATCGAACCCCCCAGGTAACTGCCTTTTATACTAAGACTCAACCTCCCAGAATCCCCTTCAGCTGACCTCACTTCCTCAATTCAAAACCCTGAAAAAAGCCCGCGAAATATACTAGTGTGGTGAACCATCGTTGGTTACCACTGTGGGTTATTCCTATGTTACTGTTGGGTTAGGGGGTTGCCACTCTAGGGGTTGTATAATGTTGTTGGGTTAGGGTGTTTACCTGTGGTAGATGTTGTTGTGGCACATCCCGGTCGGGCCCCGCCTCCTGGGGAGAGGTATAAGACCCTCTGCTCCGGCGGGACCCCTCCAGTCTGAACTGGTGTACCCATGTTAGTTAGTTCCATTGTTTGCTCATAAAAGCCTTCAATAGCTGAAGCCTTGTTCCACGTGCTTGATTGTCGCGCATCAATTTTATTAGCAAACATAAAACTCTCAACAGTAAAAAGGGAGTATGGAACAAATATTAAAACCAGAGCGTCTGGCGCTGGACCCACGTGCGGTCGGTGGCGCTAACACCTTCGACCACTGGTGGAAGTGTTTCGAAGACTACCTGGCAGCCTCTGTAGCTGTTACTACAGACAACGACAAACTCCAGGTCCTCCACGCGAGGGTAAGCGACACGATTTATCTTGCGATTCGTGCGGCCACCACTTACCCGAGGGCCATCGAGCTCTTGAAGAAACGATACACGAGACCACCCAACGAGATACACGCTCGTTACCTCCTCGCTACACGACGTCGGCAGTCAGGCGAAACCATGGAGGACTACGCCAATGAGCTCTTGCAGCTTGCCAGGGGTTGCGACTGTAAAGATGTGTCAGCAGAGCAATATATGTACGACCTCGCCCGAGATGCGTTCGTAGCAGGGGTAGGGTCCTCGTACATCCGGCTTAAGTTACTAGAGAAAGGGAACCTCAACTTGACCCAAGCGATGGAGATGGCTGAGATGCTGGAAGCAGCGTCGAAAAGCTTGGCTCTGTACCCCGAAGACCACGTGGAGACAACGTGGCAAGAGCAAGCACAAATCCCTCCTCGCCCCACGGGCTCGCGCTCCCATATCGATCCGACGACGGCGGCAGCTCCAGGCGGCCAGCGATGGTATTTTTGCGGCGGGGCCAAGCATTCACGGCAACAGTGTCCAGCAAAAACGGCAATCTGCAGCCAGTGTGGTAAAAAGGGCCACTATGCTAAAGTTTGCAGGTCGAAGCCCAAAAACGGCAGTGCAGCCTGTGACCCTCCGGAGCGGAGACAATCTCCTTCGGCGTCACAGTACCCACGAGGTCCGACCACGTGCGAATCCAGGACGGCGCCATCGTGGCTGACGGAGGAGGAGGAAGACCACCAGGAGTCGCTACGTTTGGCGCCCTCACCCACGTGCGATTCATGGGGGCGGCCATCATGGTCAACGACGACTAGGAGCGACCAGCAGGGGTCCTCAGCATCAACCTCGGCTGCATGCAGTGACGCCCAGGGGCCAACGGTGGCGTCGATCTCTCTGGACCAGACAAAGCACCACAGGCTTGATAATTCCATGATGAACATCAAGGTAAATGGTCGTACTGTGTATTGTCTGTTTGACAGTGGGAGCACCGAGAGTTTTATTCACCCTGACACTGCAAAAAGGTGTGGACTCCGGGTTCTACCTGCCAAACAGACAATTTCCATGGCATCACGGTCCCGGTCTGTACCGATCCAAGGACGGTGTATGGTAACCCTAGAGGTACAGGGCACAATTTACGAGCAATACAGGCTCCTTGTGTTACCGCACCTTTGTGCGCCAATTCTCCTCGGACTAAATTTTATGGTCCACATGAAGAGTGTGATCCTACAGTACGGTGGGCCACTCCCTTCACTGGCAGTAGGGAATCAGCCGCAGCCTCCAAATTGCCCAAAGCGCCCCGCATGCAATCTTTCCACACTAAAAATCACCACACCTTCTTTATTTAAGAATCTGGTACCAGGCTGCAAGCCCATCGCTACTAAGAGTAGGCGTTACAGCGCTGAAGACCGGATCTTTATCAGATCTGAGGTTCAGCGGCTCCTCAAGGAAGGGATCATACAGGCCAGTGCTAGTCCGTGGAGAGCGCAGGTCGTGGTGGTTAAAAGCGGGAACAAACCTCGGATGGTCATCGACTACAGTCAGACCATTAACCGTTATACGCAGCTGGATGCGTATCCTCTCCCGTGCATTTCTGATATGGTCAATCAGATTGCGCAGTACCGGGTGTTCTCTACCATAGACCTTAAGTCCGCCTACCATCAACTCCCCATCCGCCCAGAGGACCGACAATACACGGCTTTTGAGGCGGATGGTCGTCTATACCATTTTCTCAGGGTTCCATTTGGTGTCACCAATGGGGTCTCGGTCTTCCAGCGTGCTATGGACCGAATGGTGGACCAGAACGGGTTGCGGGCTACCTTCCCGTACCTGGATAACGTCACCATCTGCGGCCATGACCAGCAGGACCATGACACGAATCTCCAACACTTTCTGCGCACTGCATCTCGCCTGAATCTGACCTATAACAGGGAGAAGTGCGTATTCCGTACGCGCAGGTTAGCTATCCTTGGATACGTGGTGGAAAACGGGGTCATCGGCCCTGATCCAGACCGTATGCGCCCCCTTACTGAACTTCCCTTGCCCGCTAGCACAAAAGCACTGAGGAGATGCCTCGGCTTCTTTTCGTATTATGCGCAGTGGGTCCCCAACTACGCGGACAAAGCTCGTCCGCTCATCAAGTCCACGACCTTCCCACTCACGCCGGAGGCCCAATTGGCCTTCAAGGCTTTGAAAAGCGACATTGCGAAAGCCACGATGCACGCGGTGGATGAATCCATCCCTTTCCAGGTGGAAAGTGATGCATCTGATTTTGCCCTAGCCGCCACACTAAACCAGGCAGGCAGGCCCGTCGCATTCTTTTCCCGCACCCTTCAAGGCCCCGAAATTCGGCACTCAGCGGTGGAGAAGGAGGCTCAGGCCATTGTGGAGGCCGTCAGACACTGGCGCCATTACCTGGCGGGGAAGCGGTTCACCCTGATCACGGATCAACGATCCGTGGCTTTTATGTTCAGTAACACGCAGAGGGGCAAGATCAAGAACGATAAGATCTTGCGGTGGAGAATTGAGCTCTCCACCTATAATTACGATATTATGTATCGTCCAGGGAAGCTCAATGAGCCCTCGGATGCCCTCTCGCGCGGAACATGCGCCATCATGCAGGAGGACCGCTTGAAGGCCCTCCACAATGACCTGTGCCATCCTGGAGTCACCCGACTCTACCACTTCGTAAAAGCCCGCAACCTGCCCTACTCGGTGGAGGATGTCAGGTCAGTGACGAGAAGCTGTCGGATTTGCGCGGAATGCAAACCGCACTTTTATCGACCGGACCGGGCACAATTGGTCAAGGCCACTCGCCCCTTCGAGAGGCTGAGTGTGGATTTTAAGGGCCCCCTTCCCTCAACGGACCGGAATGTCTATTTTCTCAATATAATAGATGAGTACTCCCGGTTCCCGTTTGTTGTCCCCTGTGCGGACACGTCGACTGCCACAGTGATTAAGGCATTCAGTGATCTTTTTACCCTGTTCGGGTACCCCTGCTACATACATAGCGACAGGGGCTCGTCGTTCATGAGTAACGACTTGAGGCAATTCCTGCTCTCATACGGGATTGCCTCTAGTAGAACCACGAGCTACAACCCTAGGGGTAACGGACAGGTGGAGAGGGAGAATGCTACAGTCTGGAAGGCTGTCCTACTGGCACTGAAATCCAGGGGCCTTCCAGTCTCCCGTTGGCAGGAGGTCCTTCCAAATGCGCTTCATTCCATCCGCTCCCTCCTGTGTACGGCAACCAATGCTACTCCCCACGAGAGGATGTTCTCATTCCCTCGGACGTCGTCCTCGGGGATCTCCTTACCAGCCTGGTTGACGTACCCAGGACCCGTCCTTCTGCGGCGACATGTGAGGGCCCACAGGTCCGACCCCTTGGTCGAACCGGTCCAACTCCTCCACGCCAACCCTCAGTATGCCTATGTGGCATATCCTGACGGGCGAGAGGACACAGTCTCCATCCGAGACCTGGCGCCCGCAGGGGACGTAGCAACTCCTGTCGCTCCCATACCCCCTGTCACGAATCCCCTATCACTTATTTCTTCCCCAGACGTGGCGCGGTCAGCACCGGGACCAGTGCATAACAGTTATACTCCCATGTACAGCTTGCCTGAGACGCGGAGTTCGGCGCCACCACAGAAGGTTCCAGGATCCCCTGCACCATCGCCTCACCAGGGTCAACCGGCCCGGGAGTCCTCGAGGGGACAGCCAGACGCTGTTTTGGAGAGAACGCCACCGCAAGCACCTGCTCCGGTGTCGCAACCGGTGTTGAGGAGATCACAGCGACGGTGCGGTCCTCCAGACCGTCTGGACTTGTGAATTTTGTACATATGTGACCTGTTTTCGCACCCCGCCGGCCTTTGTTTTTAAAGGAGGGGTGAATGTGGTGAACCATCGTTGGTTACCACTGTGGGTTATTCCTATGTTACTGTTGGGTTAGGGGGTTGCCACTGTGGGGGTTGTATAATGTTGTTGGGTTAGGGTGTTTACCTGTGGTAGATGTTGTTATGGCACATCCCGGTCGGGCCCCGCCTCCTGGGGAGAGGTATAAGACCCTCTGCTCCGGCGGGACCCCTCCAGTCTGAACTGGTGTACTCGTGTTAGTTAGTTCCATTGTTTGCTAATAAAAGCCTTCAATAGCTGAAGCCTTGTTCCACGTGCTTGATTGTCGCGCATCAACTAGGAATACCCTTAAATGAATAAATGAATAATTAAATCACTTCTTAGCTTACTCTCAGCACTCCTGCTAAGACTCTCTCCCCCAGTCTCACTCCAGTTAAACAAAGAGATCGAACCCCCCAGGTAACTGCCTTTTATACTAAGACTCAACCTCCCAGAATCCCCTTCAGCTGACCTCACTTCCTCAATTCAAAACCCTGAAAAAAGCCCGCGAAATATACCAGGAATACCCTTAAATGAATAAATGAATAATTAAATCACTTCTTAGCTTACTCTCAGCACTCCTGCTAAGACTCTCTCTCCCAGTCTCACTCCAGTTAAACAAAGAGATCGAACTCCCCAGGTAATGTTCTATGTTCTATATCTTGGTTTCAGATGAAGGTCGGCACAACATCGTGGGCCGAAGGGCCTGTTCTGTGCTGTAATGTTCTTTGTAACTGCCTTTTATACTAAGACTCAACCTCCCAGAATCCCCTTCAGCTGACCTCACTTCCTCAATTCAAAACCCTGAAAAAAGCCCGCAAAATATACTAGGAATACCCTTAAATGAATAAATGAATAATTAAATCACTTCTTAGCTTACTCTCAGCACTCCTGCTAAGACTCTCTCCCCCAGTCTCACTCCAGTTAAACACTGAAGAAAAGTATTCATTCATCACCTCGCCTATCTCTACTGACTCCATACACAAGTTCCCACTACTGTCCTTGACCGGCCCTAACCTCACCCTCGTCATTCTTTTATTCCTCACATAAGAGTAAAAAGCCTTGGGGTTTTCCTTGATCCGACCCGCCAAGGACTTCTCGTGTCCCCTCCTAGCTCTCCTAAGCCCCTTTTTCAGCTCATTCCTTGCTAACTTGTAACCTTCAATCGAGCCATCTGAACCTTGTTTCCTCATCCCTACATAAGCTTCCCTCTTCCTTTTCACAAGACCTTCCATCTCTTTCGTGAACCATGGTTCCCTCACTCGGCCATTTCCTCCCTGCCTGACAGGGACATACCTATCAAGGACATCCAGTATTTGTTCCTTGAAAAAGTTCCACTTTTCATTAGTTCCTTTCTCTGACCGTTTCTGTTCCCAACTTATGCCCCCTAATTCTTGCCTAACCGCATCATAATTACCTCTCCCCCAATTGTAAACCTTGCCCTGCCGTACGGCCCTATCCCTCTCCATTGCAATAACAAAAGACACCGAATTGTGGTCACTATCTCCAAAGTGCTCTCCCACAACCAAATCTAACACTTGGCCCAGTTCATTTCCCAGTACCAAATGCAATGTGGCCTCACCTCTTGTCGGCCTATCCACATATTGTGTCAGGAAACCCTCCTGCACACACTGCACAAAAACTGCCCCATCCGAACTATTTGACCTACAAAGGTTCCAATCAATATTTGGAAAGTTAAAGTCCCCCATGACAACTACCCTGTGACCCCCACACATATCCATAATCTGCTTAGCAATTTCTTCCTCCACATCTCTATTGCTATTTGGGGGCCTATAGTAAACTCCTAACAACGTGACCGCTCCTTTCCTATTTCTAACCTCAGCCCATATTACCTCAGTGTGCAGATCCCCCTCGAAGTGCCTTTCCACAGCCGTTAAACTATCCTTGATTAACAGTGCCACTCCTCCACCTCTTTTACCCGCTTCCCTACACTTACTGAAACATCTATACCCCGGAACGTCCAACAACCATTCCTGTCCTTGTTCTACCCACGTCTCCGTAATGGCCACAACATCGTAGTCCCAAGTACCAATCCACGCCCCAAGTTCATCTACCTTGTTCTGGATGCTCCTTGCATTGAAGTAGACACACTTCAACCCACCTTCCTGTCTACCGGTACCCACCCTTGACCCTGATACCTTCCCCAATACCTCACCACCCTCACTGACTTCTGGACTACAACTCCTTTTCCCAATCCCCTGACAAATTAGTTTAAACCCCCCTGAAGAGCCGTAACAAATTTCCCTCCTAGGATATCAGTGCCCCTCTGGTTCAGGTGCACCCTGTCCTGTTTGTACAGGTCCCACCTTCCCCAGAATGTGTTCCAATTATCCAAGTATCTGAAACCCTTCCTCCTACACCATCCCTGCAACCACATGTTTAACTGCACTCTCTCCCTGTTCCTCAACTCCCTATCACTTGGCACCGGCAACGTACCAGAGACGACCACACGTTTTGTCTTGGCTCTCAGCTTCCAGCCCAGCTCCAGAAATTCCTGCTTTAAATCCCCGTCCCTTCTCTTACCTATGTCATTGGTACCAATGTGTACCACGACTTGTGACTGTTTCCCCTCCCCCTTCAGAATCCGGAAAACACGGTCTGAGACGTCACGGACCTTGGCATCCGGTAGGCAACATACCATCCGTGAGTCTCTTTTGCTGCCACAGAACCTCCTATCTATCCCTCTAACTAACGAGTCCCCAATAACTATTGCCCTCTCGCTCTGCCCCTTACCCTCCCGAGCCACAGAGACAGACACAGTGCTGGAGATCCTCTCACTGCGGCTCACCACTGGTATGTCATCCCCCTCAACCGTATCCAAAGCGGAATACTTGTTGCTAAGGGGAACCCTGCACGGACTGCTTCCTCCCAGCCCCTCTCACCGTCACCCATCTGTTTTCATTCCTCGGAGTAACTGTATTCCTAAAGCTTCTGTCTATGGCCACCTCTGCGTCCCTAATGATCCTAAGTTCATCCAACTCCAGCTCCAGTTCCCTAGCACGGTTTTGGAGGAGCTGCAGATGGGTACACTTCCCACAGGTGTAATCAGCAGGGACACTGTCGTCGTCCCTCACCTCAAACATAGTGCAAGAGGAACATAGCACTGCCTGCACACCCATCCCCTCTAGATGCCTTGCCAGTACCAGGTAGAAAGTGCAAAAATGAATTAAACTCACCCCTGCTCGCCCTTTCTGCCTAAGCCCTGTGCGCCAAAGCCTTATAGCTCACACTCTGCTTCCCACTCACTCCACAGCCCGCTCCTGACGCTGCCCACTGTATACTGCAGCCTACCTTTTATGCTTCACGCGCCTAAAAAAACCCTTCCCAGACTCCTTAGCAGCCCACTTCCAGTTTTCACTTTAAACTTAAAATACTACTGCAAAAGTAAAGGCCAAAAAAAAACACACACTAGCTGACTAATTAAATAAATAAACAATTCAATCAGTCTCTGACCAGCACTGCTGCCTCCAATCACTCCCTCTCAGCTTGCTCCAGTGGAACAATGAGGGGGAACCTCCCAGGTAACTGACTTTTAAAGTTAAAATAAAAACCCTTCCCAGACTCCTTAGCAGCCCACTTCCAGTTTTCACTTTAAACTTAAAATACTGCTGCAAAAGTAAAGGCCAAAAAAAACCACACACGAGCTGACTACTTCAATAAATAAACTCATTCGAAAGTAATCAATATCCAATCCTAACTAATAGTTCTGATCACTTCTTTCATTTCCCACAGTGTGTTTAACCAATTACAACAACTCTACACTTGCCTAATTACAATATCCAATCATTAACATGGCACATACACAGAGCTATATTATCAATAAATACATGCTTATGGTCCTGGACTGTCTGGCACCTGGGTACTTCTTTCTGGTACCAACCAAATAAACAAACTCAAACTAACTCAGGGACAAAATTAAAAGGAGCACCTCCCGAAAAGGAGGAGGAGCAGCTCGAACAAAAAACAAAGTCAAAAGAAAACTGAAAACATCAAATTAAAATGTGATTGCCGGAGTCTATTATACACCCCAGCCCCTGCGATGCCCAGCAGGCACGGAAGGCGTCAACTGCACCCGCAGACACTGCATGTTCCCTCTCCAGGGACACCTGGCCATGAATATAGCCGCGTTAGAGGGGCAGAGAGTCGGGATGGACGACCCCATCAATCGCCCGCTGCCCGGACCTATTGATAGCTCGCCTTGCCAGGCCCAGGAGCAGGTTCACGAGGAAGTCATCCTCCCGACCCGCCCCCCTCCGCACCAGGCTGGCACCCTGGGTAGTGACTTATGACTCATATGAAAACACACTGCAGTCCTGGGCTGTTATAAGAAGGCAGTGATATATGCAGTTACAGCCCTCAGAGCCCTGTGTTCATTATTTTTGCAGCTGTACCTTGCAGCTCTAGCAGTCTCCCAGCCTTTGTTGCATTGAATAATTTTAACCCTTTCAACTTGCCAGGCCCCAGAAGATCACTGAAGACCTTCCTGAATTGTACTCTGGTCCCACTTAGTCTGACAGACAGGACGCCACCTGCCGCTCCGAAGAAATCAAATTATTTCTGCAAACTCTTACCGCACCCCAGAAGATCCAGCAAGGCTTTGATGAATTGTGAGTCCACGCTTCCGTAACAGAATTCCGTATTGCTGCTCTTTACTCTTACATACTCGGTAATGATAGTCTGCCTACAGTCACATTAATGGCTAACAAATGCCCTTTAAATTAGCCTTGCCATGTCTCGCTACCACCTCCCGAATATACCTGCCCCCCCTAATTGGATGGCAATCAACAAGGACAAGTCACTAATTGGTTGCCTCATGCAAAGTTTTGCTGAATGCCATGCAACAACCTTGAGTGAAGTTGGGACCCAGGAATTATTCCAATATCAGTTTTGCAACACAGCCGGTAATATCCAACCCTATAAGAATGGAACTGGCAATATTTATAAAAGAGAGTTTAGAGATGGGTGATGTGGACAAAGAAGGGGCACAGACAGTTCTTGGAGTGGCTGGAGCTCAAAGATTTAAAAAACTGTGTTAAATTAGTAGGATAGAACACTGGCAACCAAATTGTGGGAGGGAAATGGAAGAGAAAATCAGAAGTCAGATTAGAGAGATGAAGAGGAAAAACAATTATTGTTCTGGGAGATCTTCATTACCCACTTATTAATTGAGACAAGGAGATAAAGAAAAGGGAACTTAAATCCTCAAGTACTTGCAGGACTGAAGATTGGCTAATGTAGAGCTCATTTTTAAAGGGGAAACAGAACTAATTCAGGTAATTACAGCCCAGCTAGCATCACATCTGTGAGAGGGACATTTTTAGAGTGTCTAATTAAGAATTAAATTACTAGCAATGCAGATAAAGGGAAAATAGAATGGGCCAGGATTGATTTCAAAAGGAATGATTGTGCTTGACAAACTTCACAGAGTTTGTTGAGTCGGTTCCAGGTTTGGTCGATGGGGAATTACAGAGAACGAAGTGTAGACTTCAAATATTTTGACAATGTCTCTACAGGAGCTTTCTGTCTCGTAAGATGATTGTTTGAGCCGTGATGGTCAACTCTGTGTTAAGTATTTCCTGGTGTGGCTTCGAAACCCCATTTGACATGGTAATCTCTGCTGCAATTGCTGTAGTGGAAGACCGAGAAGGTTGAGAAGTTGTACGATTCACAGGCCTCTGTTTTCTCTGGATCCTCCTCTTATCCAGCTGAGCTTTTTGGTTCTGTTCACCTTTTTCAATGCCCTTCCAAACAATCAGCTTCCAGAGGTCATGGCAGTCAGCGAGTGTCTCCCAGTTTTAATATCAGTTGTTTGGATTGAATCTCAATTGTTTGGGTTTAATCCCAGTTGTTGTGGGTTTAATCTCAGTTGTTTGGTTTTAATCTCAGTTGTTTGGGTTTAATGTCAGTTGTTTGGATTTAATCTCAGTTGTTTGGATTTAATCTCAGTTGTTTGGATTGAATCTCAGTTGTTTTGGTTTAATCCCAGTTGTTGTGGGTTTAATCTCAGTTGTTTGGTTTTAATCTCAGTTGTTTGGGTTTAATATCAGTTGTTTGGGTTTAATATCAGTTGTTGTGGGTTTAATCTCAGTTGTTTGGATTGAATCTCAGTTGTTTGGGTTTAATCCCAGTTGTTGTGGGTTTAATCTCGGTTGTTTGGATTTAATCTCAGTTGTTTGGGTTTAAACCCAGTTGTTGTGGGTTTAATCTCAGTTGTTTGGATTTAATCTCAGTTGTTTGGGTTTACTCTCCGTTATTTGGGTTTAATCTCAGTGGTTTGGTTTTAATATCAGTTGTTTGGATTTAATCTCAGTTGTTTGGGTTTAATATCAGTTGTTTGGGTTTAATATCAGTTGTTCTGGGTTTAATCTCAGTTGTTTGGGTTTAATCTCAGTTGTTTGGGTTTAATCTCAGTTGTTTGGGTTTAATATCAGTTGTTAATATCAGGGATTTGTTCCCAGGAGCAGGCTGAGGGTAAGAGAGTGGGTTTTCTGACTTTAATTAATTATTTATTTTTTCAGTTAATTTTGGGTTTAAAATCGGAGGTTTTTTTCAAAACCGGAAGTCGGGCCAGGAGAGGCCTGGGGAAGTTTTTGGAGGGTTTAAAAGCGCACCAAAGTATACAGCGGGCAGCATCGTAGCGGGCAGCAGAGTGAGTGGGAAGTTGAGTGAGCTGTCAGGGCTTTGGTTCACAGGGCTTGGACGAGCAGGGGTGAGTTTTTGTTTCCTTACACTCTTATTAACTTTTCACTGTCTTACTTGACATAAAGTGTCCAGTATGAGTGTGAAACCAGTGTGTTGTTCCCAGTGTAGGATGTGGGAGGTCCTGGAGGCATCTGGCCTCCCGGACATCCACATCTGTGAGGGGTGTGTCGAGCTGCGGTTCCTGAGGGACCGTGTTAGGGAGCTGGAACTGCAGCTCGAGGATCTTAGGCTGATGAGGGAGAATGAGGAGGTGATAGACAAGAGCTATCATCAGGTGGTCACACCAGGGCAACGGGAGGAGGCCAAGTGGGTGATGGCCAGGAAGGGTAAGGCTAGGGTGGTTGAGAGCACCCCAGTGGATTTGCCCCTGCACAACAAGTACTCCTGCTTGAGTACTGCTGGGGGGGACAGCCCGCCTGGGGGAAGCAGCAGTGGCCGTGTCTCCGCAGTGGAGTCCAGCCCTGTAACTAAAAGAGGAGGAAGGCAGTATTAATCGGGGACTCGATGGTGAAGGGGACAGACAGGCGTTTCTGCGGAGGTAGGCGGGATTCTCGCATGGTGGTCTGCCTCCCTGGGGCCGGGATCCAGGATGTCGCTAGTCGCGTCCCGGAAATCCTGAGGTGGGAGGGAGAGGAGCCTGAGGTAGCGGTACATATTGGTACCGCTGATGTTGGTAGGAAGGGAGAAGGGGTCATGAAAAGGGAGTACAGGGAATTAGGGAGACAGCTGAGAAAGAGGAAAGCAAAGGTAGTAATCTCAGGATTACTGCCTGTGCCACGGGAAGGTGAGGGCAGGAATGGAGTGAGGTGGAAGATGAATGTGTGGCTGAGGGACTGGTGCAGGGGGCAGGGATTCAGGTTCCTGGACCATTGGGACCTCTTTAGGGGCAGGGGTGATCTGTATACAAAAAACGGGTGGAACTTGAATCACACGGGGACCAATATCCTGGCCGGTAGGTTGGCTAAGGTTACTGGGGAGAATTTAAACTAGATAGGTTGGGGGGAGGGGAGCTAGAAGAGTTGACTAGGATCAAGGAACTAATTGATGGGGTGGAGGATGCAGGGGTAAGGGGAATTACAAAATTAATGGTAGAGGAGAGGGTGCAAGTGAATGAAGGCGGTAATTTAGATAAGGGAGTAGAGGGAGAGGGTGTTCGCGACTCATCAAAGCGGGTCCAGATAAAAGCTGGAATAAGGACACTTTGCCTGAATGCACGAAGCATTTGGAACAAGGTAAATGAGTTGATGGTGCAAATCAGCACGAGTGGGTACGATCTAGTGGCCATTACAGAAACGTGGCTGAAAGGTGACCAGGACTGGGAGATGAATATCCAGGGGTATCAGGCGTTTAGGAAGAATAGACAGGAAGGAAAAGGTGGTGGGGTCGCGCTATTAATAAGAGATAATATCAGGGTAGTACTGAGGGATGACATAGGCTCTGAGGAACAAAACGTGGAATCATTATGGGTAGAGATGAGGAATAGTAGAGGGAGAAAGACACTAGTAGGTGTGGTATATAGGCCCCCAAATAATAATGTTGAGGTAGGGAGGGCTATAAACAAGCAGATAAGGGATGCGTGTAAAAACGGAACGACAATAATCATGGGGGACTTCAACATGCACATTGACTGGCAGACTCAAGTTGGTAAGGGTGGAATGGAGGAAGAGTTCTTAGAATGCTGTCGGGATAGTTTCCTTGAACAGCATGTTACGGAACCGACGAGGGAACGAGCTATTTTGGATCTGGTATTGTGTAACGAGGTAGGTAGAATTAAGGATCTTATTGTGAAGGACCCTCTTGGGTCTAGTGACCACAATATGGTCGAATTTCTGATTCAGATGGAAGAGGAGAAAGTTTGGTCCCAAACCAGTGTCCTCTGTTTGAACAGAGGGAAATATGATAGGATGAGGGATGAATTGGCTAAGGTAGACTGGGAGAGCAGGCTGGCAGGTAGGATAGCTGAGGAACAGTGGAGGATTTTTAAGGAGATCCTTTTCAGTTCTCAGCAAAAATATATTCCAGCAAAAAACAAGGATTGTAAGAAAAGGGAGAACCAGCCGTGGATAACGAAGGAAATAAAGGAGAGTATTAAAATAAAAACAGCTGCGTACAGAGTGGCCAAAAATAGTGGAGAAACAAGTGATTGGGAAAAATTTAAGAAACAACAAAGAGAGAGTAAGAAAGCGATAAAGAAAGGAAGGATAGACTATGAAGCTAGGCTAGCAATTAATATAAAAAATGATAGTAAAAGTTTTTATAAATATATAAAAAGGAATAGAGTGGCTAGAGTGAATGTTGGACCCTTGGAGGACGAGAGGGGGGAGTTAATAGTGGGAAATGAGGATATGGCTGAGTCTTTAAATAAGTTTTTTGTGTCGGTCTTCACGGTGGAGGACACAAATAGTTTGCCAAATATTAACGATAGAGGGTTGGCAGCAGGAGAAATACTTAATACAATTAATGTTACCAGAGAGGCAGTGCTGGGTAGACTAATGGGACTGAAGGTGGATAAGTCCCCGGGTCCGGATGGAATGCATCCCAGGGTATTGAAAGAAATGTCAGAGGTAATAGTGGATGCGTTAGTGATTATTTATCAAAACTCGTTGCATTCTGGGGTAGTGCCGGTTGATTGGAAAACGGCTAATGTTACGCCGCTGTTTAAAAAAGGAAGGAGACAAAAGGCGGGTAACTATAGGCCGGTCAGCTTAACGTCTGTAGTAGGGAAAATGCTGGAATCCATTATTAAAGAGGAGATAGCAGGGCATCTAGATAGAAATGGTTCGATCAATCAGACGCAGCATGGATTCATGAGGGGAAAGTCGTGCTTGACGAACATGTTGGATTTTTATGAAGATGTGACTAGGGCGGTTGATGGAGGAGAACCGGTGGATGCGGTGTTTTTGGATTTCCAAAAGGCGTTTGATAAGGTGCCCCATAAAAGGCTGCTGAAGAAGATTAGGGCACACGGAGTTGGGGGTAGTGTGTTAAAGTGGATTGGGGACTGGCTATCCGACAGGAAGCAAAGAGTCGGAATAAATGGGTGTTTTTCCGGTTGGAGGAAGGTAACTAGTGGCGTGCCGCAGGGATCGGTACTCGGGCCGCAACTATTTACCATTTATATAGATGATCTGGAGGAGGGGACGGAGTGTAGGGTAACGAAGTTTGCAGACGACACAAAGATAAGTGGAAAAGTGAATCGTGTGGAGGACGGAGAAGATCTGCAGAGAGATTTGGACAGGCTGAGTGAGTGGGCGAGGATATGGCAAATGGAGTATAACGTTGAGAAATGCGAGGTTATACACTTTGGAGGAAATAATAACAAATGGGATTACTATCTCAATGGAAACAAATTAAAACATGCTACCGTGCAAAGGGACCTGGGGGTCCTTGTGCATGAGACGCAAAAGCCCAGTCTGCAGGTACAACAGGTGATCAAGAAGGCAAATGGGATGTTGGCCTATATTGCGAGGGGGATAGAATATAAAAGCAGGGATGTCTTGATGCACCTGTACAGGGCATTGGTGAGGCCGCAGCTGGAATACTGTGTGCAGTATTGGTCCCCTTATATGAGGAAGGATATATTGGCATTGGAGGGAGTGCAGAGAAGGTTCACCAGGTTGATACCGGAGATGAGGGGTTTGGATTATGAGGAGAGGCTGAGGAGATTGGGTTTGTACTCGTTGGAGTTTAGAAGGATGAGGGGGGATCTTATGGAGACTTATAAGATAATGCGGGGGCTGGATAGGGTGGAGGCGGAGAGATTCTTTCCACTTAGTAAGGAAGTTAAAACTAGAGGACACAGCCTCAAAATAAAGGGGGGTCGGTTTAAGACAGAGTTGAGGAGGAACTTCTTCTCCCAGAGGGTGGTGAATCTCTGGAATTCTCTGCCCACTGAGGTGGTGGAGGCTACCTCGCTGAATATGTTTAAAGCGCGGATGGATGGATTCCTGATCGGTAAGGGAATTAAGGGTTATGGGGATCAGGCGGGTAAGTGGTACTGATCCACGTCAGATCAGCCATGATCTTATTGAATGGCCGGGCAGGCTCGAGGGGCTAGATGGCCTACTCCTGCTCCTATTTCTTATGTTCTTATGTTCTTATGTTCTTAGTTATCGGCGACAATATCCACCATCATCATATCTTCCGTGCGAGTGTCCTTGTACTGGAGGTATGGACACCTAACAGGCCGTGACCCAGTGGCCAATTCATGGTACAAATGGTCCTTGGCTATACAACTGTCATCCATCTGATAAAACAGCCAGTGCAATTGTTGCTAGTTTACCAATGTGCAGATGTTAATGGAATTGGTATGCTCCAGGTGGTTGTGGAGCCTTGAAATATGAAACTATCAATAACCAGATATCTTTTGACACAGGTCATAGTGGCGGCATGTGTGAAGGGATTAGAAAAAGGCATATCAATAAAGAAAACAGCTCAATTGAAAAGGCAGGAGAAGACATCGGTGACTACAGTAAACAGTTGGAGAGATGGGTGGAACACTGCCTCTCGGGAGAACGCTGTTATATAGGAAGTTGCAGAATCCATAGAAAGCCTACTTGTCGTGGAGAGAGCTACACACTGAATCTACAGTGGAGGATCTTTGGATGGCAACATCCTGGACTCTGACATTTGTCTTTCTGATGCCAATGGTCAAACCAAACCCCTTTCAGATGTCAGAGAGTCTGTTCATTTGCTGCTGACATGTTCCTTGGTATGGAATATTATTGCGGCATCATCAGCATGGAGCAACTCTCTGATGAGGCCTTGATGCACCTTTGTCCTGGACCTCAGGTGAATAAGGCTGAACAGCTTTCCATCGGTTCTGGTATATGGGGAGACACTATCTGCAGAGGACATGAAGACAAATGTCAGCAACAATGAGAAGAATATGCCAGAGTATTGGTTCCAGAACGCAAATTTGTTTGAATCCACTGTGGCTCTCCAACGGTTCTGATGTTTCAACATCAGAGCTGACCTTGCCGAACATGTGATCATGGAAAGAGGAGATCACTTTGAGCAGCTTCACTCAACAGCCAATTTTCTCCAGCAGCTTAAATTAGACTGCTTCTGTTCACATAGCCGAGTGCCTTTCTGAGATTGATGAAGGTAAGGTATAGTGGTCTCCTTTGTTCATGGCAATTGTCCTGCAGCTGCCACACTGAGAAAATCATGTCAATTGTCGACATTCTAGTTCTGAAACCACACTGGGATTTAGGATAGTGTTCAGCCAGGATCTGCAGGCTGACACGGACAAAATGAGAAAATACTTTTCCCACAATGTCTCAATAGTTGATGAATTCGCTGTGGTTGCCCTTGTTCTTGTACAGAGTCACAATTTTTGCATCACACATACCCTGGGGCACTGCAGTCTCCCTTCAGCTGACACAGAATCTCATACAGATGCTGCAGAGTACTGGTTTCCCATGCTTGATGAGTATGCCATCAGCACTTGGAGCCTAATCCGTGGCAAGCGAGTCAATAGCTCAATATCCAGCTCTGCCCATGACAGGTAGGCTTTCTATAGATTCTGCAACTTCCTATATAACAATGTTCTCCTGAGAGTACCAACTCAAGGTAGTGTTCCGCCCATCTCTCCAACTGTTTATTGCAGTCACTGATGACTTCTCCTGTGGCTGAAGACAAGGCTGGCAAAAATACACTTTACACATTTGCCAGCAGATGGTGAAACATAATAAACCATTCATCGATGGTGAAGTTATCAAGGACGCTTCGACAGTTGCTGCTGACACCTTGGCCAAAGACTTTAAAAATAAAGATGAAATTATGACAGCTATCAAGAGCGAAGGGTGGAATTGTTGTCCGAGGCAAATTAATGTAGACTTATCATGCTGTGAATGTTTCTCACTGCAGTTTGATGAATCAGTAGTTATGACAGATATGGTCCAGCTGATTGAATGCAATGTGACCAAAAACAAAGACTCAACAACAAAAGAGGACTTTCTCACTCTTTTGCCACTCCACTCAAAGGGAGGACAAGAAGCGAGGATATTTACAACAAATTCAAAACTCATATGACTGAGAAAAACATTCCGATCAAGAAATTGGTTTCTTTCACACCGTGAAAGCGAGGTAGCAATGCAGGCTTTGTGGCACTTTGCACATATGATCCTGAGTTCTCCTTTGTCAATTAGAACTGTGTTATCTATCAACAAGTGGGAGCGAGCTGGGTTATTGACTTTTCTCATGTAATGACAGTTGTTGTCAAGATTGTCAACTCAATTCATGCCAAACATCTGCAAATTTGTTTGTTCAAATTGTTACTCGAGCTTCATGCCACCAATGGTGAGCTCATCCTTCATGCAGAGGTAAGGTGGTTAATTTGAGGAAAAGTCCTCCAGAGAGTTTTGGATCTGCTCCCTGAAATTGTCACCTTTCTTAAATTTGAGGTGTACAGCGAGCTGTCAGATAATGCATGGGTTGCTAGACTTGATATTTCTTACGGATATAAGCACAAAACTGAATGAACTGAATCACAGACTTTTAGGAGGGACAGAGACTTGTCACACATGATCAGTACAGAGAATGTGTTCAAGTTGAAAGTGGGCCTGTGGTCCTCCCAAATAAAGACACAGCCACTGGAGTGTGGTGACGAGGGAATTACTGAGCACTTCCCAAATCTGGAGACAAGGTTCCATCCAAACATCTTTGTCCCCCTGAACAAATTGGAAAACAAATTCAACAGACAATGTCAGGAGTTAGACAAGATTAAACAAATCACTATGCTTGTCTCACATCATTTTCTTCAAGTGGACATTGGAGAACCGACAGCAGGTGTTTGAACAGAGCAGTGGCCTTGACGTAGAAATGATCACCATGCAAGATGACATAGAACTGAAAATTAGGTCAAGGGGCAAAGACTTTTGGGGATTTGTAAACAGAGACAAGTACCCTTTTCTGACATGCTGTGCACTCAAGGTGAAGGCATACTTTGGTTCACCTGTGAGATGGCTTTTTCCCAGATGAAAATGTCACTGATGCCATCTGATAGGCTGTATGAGACTGGCCATTTCAATCTACAACACAAACATCACAGCACTCCCAGAAAGTCAGAAAAGGTGAGTGTTATGCACGGCATACATTTTAGGGGGTTTTCGTAAAGTCGAATTTTTAAGAGCAGATCTTGTGCTGCATTTAGATTCTGAAAGTGATCTTGTGCTTCAATCGGTTGGAGACCACTGTTGGAGAGTCCTGAGGATTGGGCATGTGTATCATAAACTTCAGTGCTTGCTTGAAACATGCAGTGCATACATTTCACACAGATCTTTTTAGATCTTTTGAGATTATTGCTTAAAATGCTAAAGGTTAAAGTTTATTTATTAGTGTCACAGGTGGGCTTACATTAACACTGCAATGAAGTTACTATGAAAATTCCCTCGTACACACACTCAGGTACGCTGAGGGAGAATTTAGCATGGCCAATGTACCTAACCAGCATGTCTTTCGGACTGTGGGAGGAAACTGGAGCAACTGGAGGAAACCGACAGAGACACGAGGAGAATGTGCAGACTCCACATGGTCACCCAAGGTGGGAATCGAACCCGGGTCCATGGCGCTGTGAGGCAGCAGTGCTAACCACTGTGGCACTGCTGCCTCTGCTGTCTCCATGGCCGATTTGAATTCTGTGAACTTGAATTCATCCAAAATTTTACTGCCCGTTTACTAATGCATGTTAAGTGTCACATCTATTTCTCCTTTGAACACTGACCTGCATCAGCTCCCAGTCTGGTAATGCCTTTATTTCAAAATTAATTTTCTTGTTTTCAAGAGTGGGGAGCGAGCAGGAAAATTGAATTAAAGCCCAAAATAAGACATGAGTGTATTGAATAGTGGAGGACTTTTGAACACAAGGAATAGGAGCAGGAGTACATCTCCAGGGAGGGAGATAAAGAGGGATTTTAAAACGTATTTAGAAAGGTAACGAACAATGGAGAATTGGAACTGGGCAAGTATACAAACATTACTAACAAGATGCGAGGAGTCTGAGGCATGTGCCTCACCTGGAATCTTGCACTGACGTCCTGTCTGAAAGTTACAGGCACTTAAATTAAGATTAACTCCTGGGTTTCCTCTTTCTGATTAACTGTGGCATGTCCTGCCAGAAACTTAACAACGCTGCTATTATATCATACCCTACAGATCTGCCTCAACTTTCTTTCCTGATCTTGACAGTGTGAGGTTGGACATTACACAGAAAAGTTCCCTTACTCTCTTCAGAATTAGAACCATCGGTGCTTTGATAAACTGAGTTTCATTAATAATGCTTGCAGGCTTTTCAAGTTAATGTCTAATTCAGCACCATTCTTTCTGACTGGTTACTCAGTTGTCTTGTTAATTAAAATGCATCAGAACATAGCGATTGGAAGAGGATATTCAGCACCTCAAAACTGAACTCCATTTGCTTGCCCTTTCTCCATATTTTTTGATACTTGGGACAGGGTTTTCTGGCCACGCTCACCCTGAAACTGGAAAATCCTGCATGAGGTCAACGGATCTTTCCATGGTCTGCCCCTTGCCCGCTACGATTTCTGTGATGGGCGGAACAGAAAAATCCACCTCCATGACCCAACAAAATGTATTAATTGCAGTTCTGAAATTTTCAATTGACCTAGCCCCTGCAGTCTTTTGCAAGAGAGAATTCCAGAATTCCATGAATCCTGGTATGCAAAGGGATTATTAACTGCACACTAACAAAAATGTAAGAACTATTTTCTTCAAATACATCAACAGATCCCCAGAGTCCCACTGGTGAGCAATAGGAAACAAGGCGATGGAGACTGAGGTTTCCAAATGTGCTGAGGAAGTATCACAGACACAAGAGAGTTGAGGAAAGCTGGAAAGGACCTACTGTAATGCTGTCGTGTTGGCATTCTACATGTCTTCTTCAGTGGCATCCACTATCCTCGAGGTTCTGCTGCAGGATTGAAGATTCGAGTGAGGGCTTGCACGGAACAGGCTAAACCTGTGTACCCATTTTGTGCAAGGGTCTTTAAACAGGCACAGAGTCTTCCCTGGCACATTAAAAGTGATCCAGTGCTGATTTCTGGTGGCTTGAAAAAGGACAACAGCAAGGACTAAAGAGGTGGCTATGCTGTTGACACGGTTTAGGTGTAATAGCTTGCACCCAGAAATTGGGATAAATTACGATACTTGTATGTGCAAAAATGGGGAAGACACATACCAATTTCTCTTCTAGCAAATATTTTTACTGTAAGTGGGTCATGCCAAGTACCAGAATGTTGCACCAAGCCCACAATGTGAAAAAATGATGGCAGCTGAGTGAGGTGACTTTGTGCAAGCTGTCCCCAGCATACTCTCTAATTCAATCTTTTACTCTCGTTCTATGCTCTTAAAACTTAACTCTAACACCTTTAAATTGTCTAATAGTGTTCTCTTTGCTGATCTTTCTCTTCACCCTGTCTGGAATCTGCAACACCATATTCTGCAGCCTCTCCTTTCCTTCTACTCTATGTACTCCATGAACGATTCAGAAAGGGTGTCAGTGCAAGGTTCCAGTGAGACATTTGCTTTAGGCTTGTGCAACTTGCCTCTTGTTAGTCATGTATGGAATACCCCGTGTTTGTGTGTGACCGGGAGTTAATTGGGTGTTTGGGAGTCTTGTATTGTCCACCTCCCATTATCACCATCATCTGCTGTTGGAAAATATTTTGTTCATGTGCTTAATCACTGCAACGTACAATTTGTCCAAATTTACCTCTACCTTTTAACAGGTCGTAATTTTCTTGATTTAGGGAGGCGGCAAACAACGTAATTATTTGGAACATTTTTCAGTCTACCAGCTTGTATCCTCCTGGTAGATTTCTATATCCCATTCAGCACATTAAACTTTATTCGCACCACTGCATGCACAATGTGTACCATCTACAAAATGCACTGCAGAACTCATCAAGGTTTCTTAGTCAGCACCTTCCAAATTCTCAACCTCCAGCACCAAGAATAACAAGGGCAGAAGATGCAGGGGAACACTACAATCTACAAGTTCAACTTCGTCAAGCAAAATCAGGCCTTCGCACTATATCACCATTCTTTAATTGTCATGGGTAATAAATTCTGGCCTTGCATACAAAATCGCAAAGATTAGTGGAAAACGAGAGGGTTGGGAAATCTTTAAAGGCCAACAGAGAGCTGCAAAAAAACTATAAAGAAAAGTGAGATAGACTATGAGAGTAAACTAGCTCAGAATACAAAAACAGACAGCAAAGGTTTCTACAGATATATAAAAAGAAAAAGAGCGGCGAAGGTAAACATAGAAGCTAAGCAGGGGGATTTAATAATGGGAAATGAGGAAGTGGCCGAGGCATTGAACAGGTATTTTGTGTCGGACTTCACAGTGGAAAACACAAATAACATGCCCCAAATTGATGATGAGAAGGCAATGACAGGTGAGAATCTAGAAACGATCATTATCACTAAAGAAGCAGTGTTAGGTAAGTTAATGGGGCTAAAGGTAGTGTTATGGTTGAAGTTAGAAACTCTAATGTATTTAATGAAGCCCATCTGAATCATAAATGTTGTATCTTGAATTTGGCTAGGATAAACATGATACATTCCACTTCAGGTGTGATTCAAAAGACCCAAGGAAGCTTTTGTGGAACAAAGTTTATTTAAGAACATAGTTAACATGTATAGTAAGAAAATTAGCAAGAATTTTTTCAATTGCAAACAAGAAACAAAACAACCGCTATAATTTATAAAACACTTAACAAAGATATCTAATGTGTTCCAATCAAACCAAAACCCTTGCCATAGAGAAAACCCTTTAAACATGTTCAGCAAAGTCTACTGCTCACGTGATAAGGGAGATTGAGTCCTTTGGTTGAAGTCTGCAGCTCTCTGGATTTATTCTGCACAGTTTGAAGACCAGGCAGCTTCCCAACGCACCAGAGAGACTCTGGTCCAGCCCCAACAACAGCAGATATTCACCCTTCAGGAAAACAGGAGAATTTCCAAAGAAAACAAAACCGGGAGAGAGAGAGAAAACAATTCCTTTTATCTTGCTGTCTCTTCTAAAACTAAAACTCAAACCTGCAGCTCTGAACTGAAAAGTAAAAAACCGTCCAAAAACACATGACCATCCTCATAACAATGCAGGATTGCAAAGCTAATTCCAAAGCAAACACCACAAACAACCCCATTTAAGACACTTGAGCAATAAAAGGACATTTCCAGTCAAGCTGGCAACAATGACGTCACTGAAGCTGTGAGCTCAGAAACCACTGAAGCTGTGAAAGCTGCAGAAGTCATGTTTTTAAAAAAAAACTTTCTTTAAGGTACACTAGCATCACAGTAGACAAGTCTCCTGGCCTTGAAGGAATGCATCCCAGGATACTAAAAGAGACGGTGGGGGAAATAGCAAATGCACTCGTGGTAATTTATCAAAATTCGCTGGACTCTGGGGCGGTTCCAGTAGATTGGAAAGCAGCAAATGTGACGCCACTGTTTAAAAGAGGAGATAGAAAAATGGTGGGTAACTATAGGCCAGTTAGCTTAACTTCTGTAGTGGGGAAAATGCTTGAAGCTATCATCAAGGAAGAAATAGTGAGACATCTGAATAGAAATTGTCCCATTGGGAAAACACACGATGGGTTCATGAAAGGCAGGTCACACTTAACTAATTGAATGAAATTCTTTGAGGACATTACGAGCATAGTGGACAATGGGGAACTGGTAGATGTGGTGTATCTGGATTTCCAGAAGGCATTTGACGAGGTGCCGCACAGAAGGCATTTGACGAAGTGCAGCACAAAAGGCTTTTGCATCAGATAAAGATGCACGGCATTACGGGTAATGTATTAGCATGGATAGGGGATTGGTTAACTAACAGAAAGCGAAGAGTGGGAATAAGTGTGTGTTTTCCTGGTTGGCGATCAGTGACTAGTGGTATGCCTCGGGGATCAGTGTTGGGACCGCAATTGTTAACAATTTACATAGATGATTGGGGACAAAGTGTAGTGTGTCAAAGTTCGCAGATGACACTAAGATGAGTGGTAGAGCAAAGTGTGCAGAGGACACTATAAAAGTCTGCAAAGAGATATAGAGAGTTTAAGTGAGTAGGCAAGGGTCTGGCAGATAGAATACAATGTTGGTAAATGTGAGGCCATCCATTTTGATAGGAATAACAGCAAAGTGGACTATTATTTAAATGGTAAAAAATTGCAGCTTGCAGAGGGACCTGGGTGTCCTTGTACATGAATCACAAAAAGTTGGTTTGCAGCTGCAGCAGGTAATTAAGAAGGCAAATGGAATTTTGTCCTCGAAAGCTAGTGGGATGGAGTTTAAAAACAGGGAGGTTATGTTGCAGCTATATAAGATGCTGGGGAGGCCACACCTGGAGTACTGTGTACAGTGTTGGTCTCCTTACTTGAGAAAGGATGTCCTGGCGCTGGAGGAGGTGCAGAGGAGATTCACTCGGTTGATTCCGAGTTGAGAAAGTTGGCTTATGAGAAGAGACTGAGTAGACTGAGATTATACTCTTTGGAATTTAGAAGAATGAGGGGGGTGTTATGGAAACATATAAAATTATGAAGGGAATAGATAAGATAGAAGTAGGGAGGTTGTTTCCACTGGGGGGCGAAACCTGAAAATAAGGGGGAGCAGATTCAGGATTGAGTTGAGGAGGAACCTCTTCACCCAAAGGGTTGTGACTTTGTGGAATTCCCTGTCCAGTGAAGCAGTTGGGACTACCGGATTGAGAGTTTTTAAGGCAAAGATAGATGGATTTTTGAACAGTAAAGGAATTAAGGGCTGTGGTGAGCGGGTGGGTAAGTGGAGCTGAGTCCGTGAAAAGATCAGCCATGATCTAATTGAATGGCGGAGCAGGGTTGAAGGGCCAAATGGCCTACTCCTGCTCTGAGTTCTTGTGTTCTTTTTAAAAATCAATATATTTTAGCCTGAGTTCCTGCACAGATTCTGCAGATTCCAGACTATAGCCAGTACACATGGTTCATGGAATCATAGAATCCATACAGTGCAGAAAGAGGTAATTCAGCCCATTGAGCTTGCACTGGCAACATCCCACCCAGGCCCTATTCCTGTCAGCCCCATTGCCAAATTCCCTGACACTCAAGGGACAATTGCGCATGTAACCTGCACATCTTTGGACTGTGGGAGGAAATTGCACAGACACAGGAAGAATGCGCAAACTCCACAAAGACAGTGCCCCAAGGCCGGAATTAAACCCAGGTCCCTGGTGCTGTGAGGCAGCAGTGCTAACCACTGTGCCACCATGCTGCCCACATAGAAACATGGAAGATCGGAGCAAGAGGAGGCCATTTGGCTCTTCGAGCCTGCTCCGCCATTCACTAAGTTCATGGCTGGTCATCCAACTCAATAGCTTAATCCTGCTTTTTCCCCATAGCCTTTGATCCTATTTGCCCCAAGTGCTATATCCAGCCGCCTCTTGAATGCATTCAATGTTTTGGCATCAACTGCTTTCTGTGGTAATGAATTTCACAGGTTTACCACTCTTTGGGTGAAGAAATGTCTCCTCATCTCCGTCCTAAATGGTCTATCTTGAATCCTCAGATTGTGATCCCTGGTTCTGGACTCCCCCACCGTCGGGAACATCCGCCCTGCATCTATCCTGTCTAGGCCTGTTAGAATTTTATAATTCTCTATGAAATCCCCCCTCATTCATCTGAACTCCAGCGAAAACAATCCTAACCGAGTCAATCTCTCCTCATACATCAATCCCGCCATACCTGGAATCCGCCGGGTTAACCTTCGCTGCACTCCCTCGAGAGCAAGAACGTCCTTCCTCAGAAAAGGAGACCAAAACTGCACACAATACTTTAGGTGTGGCCTCACCGAGGCCCTGTATAGTTGCTACAACACATCCCTGCTGCTGTACTCAAAAACTCTCGCGATGAAGGCCATCATGCCATTTGCCGCCTTTACCGCCTGCTACACCTGCATGCTTACCTGAAGTGACTGGTGCACAAGGAAACCCAGCTGCACACTCCCCTCTCCCAATTTACAGCCATTCAGGTAGTAATCTCCGCCTTGTTTCTGCTTCCAAAGTGAATAACCTCACACTTATCCTAATTATACTGCATCTGCCATTGATTCGCCCACTCACCCAACCTGTCCAGATCATTCTGAAGGATCTCTGCATCCTGGTCGCAGTTCACCCTCCCACCCAACTTGGTATCGTCTGCAAACTTTGAGATGTTACATTTTGTTCCCTCATCCAAATCATGATTTTATATTGTGAATAACTGGGGTCCCAGCACTGATCCCTGTGGCACCCTACTAGTTACTGCCTGCCAATTTGAAAAGCACCCATTAACTCCTATTCGTTGTTTCCTCTCTGCCAATCAGTTTTCTATCCATCTCAATACACTTCCTCCAATCCCATGCACTTTAATCTTGCACAATAATCTCTTGCGCGGATGTTTGTCAAACGCATTCTGAAAGTCCAAATATACCACATCTACTGGTTCCCCCTTGTCAACTCTACTCGTTACATCTTCAAAGAATTCCAACAGATTTGTCAAATCCACGCTGACTGTCTGATCCTGCCACTGCTTTCTAAATGCTATAAAATCCTTGATCGTGGATTCGAGACTTTTCCCCACTACCGGTGTTAAGCTTACTGGTCTATAATTCCCTGTTTTCTCTCTTCCTCCCTTTTTGAATATTGGAGTGACATTCGCTACCCTCCAATCTGCAGGGACTGTTCCAGAGTCTATAGAATCCTGGAAGATGATCACCAATGCATCTACTATTTCTAGAGCCACTTCCTTCCGTACTCTGGGATGTAGATTATCAGGCCCTGGGGATTTATCTGCCTTCAATCTCATCAGCTTTCCCAGTACCACTGCTCTACTAATATTGATCTCCCTCAGTTCTTCCCTCTCACTCAATCTTGCATACGCCAACATTTCTGGTATCTGATTTGTGTCCTCTTTTGTAAAGACAGAACCAAAGTATATATTCAGTTGCTCGGCCATTTCTTTGTCCCCTCTTATACATTTCCCCGTTTTTGTCTGCAGAGGACCTACATTTGTCTTCACCAACCTCTTTCTCTTTACATATCTATAGAAACTCTTAGAGTCAGTCTTTATGTTCCCTGCAAACTTCCTTCCGTACTGTATTTTCCCCATCTTAATCAATCCCTTGGTCCTTCTTTGCTGAAATCTAAACTGCTCCCAATCCTCAGACCTATTATTTTTCTTGGCCAATCTGTATGCTTCTTCCTTAGAGCAGATATGCTCTCTAATTTCCTTCATAAGCCATGGATTGGCCCACTTACAACATCAGGTTAAAGTCCAACAGATTTATTTGGTAGCACAAGCTTTCAGAGTGTCGCTCCTTCTTCAGGTGAGTGAAGAGTTGTGTTCACAAACAGGGCATGCATCGACACAGATTCAATTTACAAGATAATGGTTGGAATGCGAGTCTTTACAGGTACAGACAATGTGAGTGGAGAGAGGGTTAAGCACAGGCTAAAGAGGTGCGAACTGTCTCAGCCAGGACAGTCAGTGATATTTTGCAAGCCCAGGCAAGTTGTGGGGGTTACAGGTAGTGTGATATGAACCCAAGATCCCGGTTGAGGCCATCCTCAATGGATGAATGAAGACTGCTCGACAATCGCCAGGCAGGAGTGTTCTCTTCCTGTCGGGGAACACTTCAGCAGTCACGGGCATTCAGCCTCTGATCTTCGGGTAAGCGTTCTCCAAGGTGGCCTTCACGACACACGACAATGCAGAATTGCCGAGCCCAAAAACTGATAGCCAACTTCCGCACACATGAGAACGGCCTCAACCAGGATCTTGGCCTTGACTCGAGCTGCAAGCCTCTTGAGGAACTATCACCCTCACCAATGTCCAGAACAGAGAACTCAATTGTTTATGGGATGGACTCGGGGGACTCCTGCATTAGGCTATCTGCCTGATGCTTCTACCTGATGCTTCTAGATTGACTATTGCGTCTCTGTACTCTTTTAACCTGTAGTGTGATCGATCACCACCTTAAATGTGCTATCCATGAGTTCTCGGTCTCATAGCTGCTGCCCATCGAGTCTGCACCGACCACAATCCCACCAGGCCCTATCCCCACATATTTTGCTCACTAATCCCTCTAACCTATGCATCTCAGGACTCTAAGGGGCAATTTTTAACCTGGCCAATCAACCTAACCCGTACATCTTTGGACTGTGGGAGGAAACCGGAGCACCCGGAGGAAACCCACGCAGACACGAGGAGAATGTACAAACTCCACACAGACAGTGACCCGAGCCGGGAACCAAACCCGGGACCCTGGAGCTGTGAAGCAGCAGTGCTAACCACTGTGCTACCATGCCGCTGCAATCAGTGATCAGCTGCTGTTTTCATGCTTGCTCACTTAAAACAGTGTAATGATTTTCAGTAATGATGGAGTGGAACAAGAAGGTTTGCAGAGTTTAACTGTCATAGTACATCGGACAGTAAGATCTATGCAGAGAATGATAGTAAAAAAATTAAAGGCTCGATCTGAACGTGCAAAACATCTGCAGTGAGATAAATGAAGTAGTCCATAGTTCCAAAGACTGGCAGAATGCATCAATCGGCATGTCGCTTCTGCTGTTCGTGACAGGCCAGGTATAGATTGTACTTAACCAGCTGGTGCTTGCAAAACCTCAGAACAGCGTCCAGCATTAGATGTGATTCTGCGATTTGACAACATTTGCGAAATAATCCTCATTATGCTAAAAGTAAAACTGATGGTGTCAGTCAAGCTCACAGTGTCGCACCTTTGCATGCACTGGAAGTTACACATAGAAATACACGGGGCCCTGTTCATTGCAGAGAGAAAAAACATATGCACACATTTGTGCTTGCTGCAGCTAAACAGAATAAGTTTGCTGGTTCATTCCTTGGAGTAATGCCATTATCAATCAAAGTTAAGCTGCCTGGTTTAAGTTCTCAAACAATGCTTGGCGATAATCACAAGAATACCAATGTCAGGGGAAACAAAAGTTATACTTTGAGAAGAGAGTGCGGATTGGTTAGCAAGTGGACTCTGGCAAGACAAAAAACTTGGACAAAATTTCTTCTTTCAGCAGTGCTCAAGTTCTGTGAAGCCTAGTTGCTATAGGTGAAGTTGTGGCATAACAGAGATAAATGATTTTGATCTAATCACCGTTACAGAGACAGAGGGTGAGATTTTCTGGCCACACTCTCCCCAAAACTGGAAAATCCTGCCCGAGGTCAACAGATCTTTCCATGGTCCGCCCCTCGCGATTCCCGTGGTGGGTGGAACGGGAAAATTCACCCCAGAGTCAAGATGAGCTAAGTGGGAAAATAAATATTCCAGTAGAACAGAAACCTTCGAAAAGACAGACAGAACGGATAAAGAGGAGTAACCTGGACAGTAAAGGATGGTATAAGGACAGTTGTGAGGAAGGATCTTGGCTCGGAAGATCAAGAAGAATCAGTATGGGTGGAAATTAGGAATAGCAAGGGTGAGTAAATACTGGTGGGAGTAGTTTATAGGCCTCCTAACAATAGTTGCACCACTGGACAGAGGAATAAACAAGAAACCCTTGGGGCTTGTAGTAAAGATGATGGCTGAGATTTTCTGCTCCCTTTTGCATTGGGCAGGTTTGGTGGTGAGAGTTGCAAGAAGTCTTTAGGCGTGATAAATGACATAGATTTAGGGCGCGATTGCCCCTCCTCCCATTGGTGGCTGGTCACATTTCCTGTGCTCAACAGCAGAATCTCAATGTAATATATTTGCATATCATTATCGGGCCCATAAGTTGGAATCATGCCCCCACGTCAAATTAAACTCAGAATGGTTTCAAGAGACACAAGCAGACCAGACCTCCGAGGCCAACTTGGAGTTGAGTGAATTCAAGCTGGCACCTGTGAATCGGCTCTACATCTTCGTTTTGGGGTGGTGGGGGCACAGGCAGCCTTCTTGGCGGCTTTGTGGTGCCGGTGCTTCAATGCAAGCCTGAAGAGAGGGATATGAAGGGAAGCCTGGGGCAAAGGTTTCCAGGGAGGGGATGGAAGGGAAAGCCAGAGAACCGTCCAATTTTTGATCAGTGTAGGGCCCCCTGATCTCGGCACCTGAGATTGCTGGTTCACCTCTCCTTGCATGACATCCTGCCTCTTAACTTTCTTAAAACCCTTAATTTATTGGAAAATACAGTGGGAAGACCTGGCGAGGCAGCTGGTGGGCTATCCTCCGTTTTTCCTGCCTGAGACAACACCTGGAAAAGAAATGGGAAAATTCAGCCCAGGAACAGCATATGGCAGAATGAGAGTTACTCTTCAGTGACCAGAAAGGCTGCACCGAATGATCTTTTGGCAAATGAGCTCTTCAAATTCAGACACACGCACTCAGATCTGATGGGACGCAAGAAGCTGATTTTTTTTAAAAAATCCATGCAAAATTATTTGGTATAATAAATTGCCTTGTTATATCATCAAAGGTTTCAAGATCTTCTTCATATATATGTCATTGTTATGTCATTGGAATAATGCTGATCTGTATCCACGTCGTAACATTGGGTATAGCAACGATAAGTTATTAACCGAGGCAACATATAAGAGCCACATCAGCTAATTCTACATGGCATTTTAACATAACAGCCCTCATGCTCTTCCATGTGTAATCGACAGCTGCAGGTACATTGTGGCATTTTTACAGCAGATGTAAATTGTGTACTTATACTACATCATCATATTTTCATAAATATGTTTTCCAAAATGAAAATTGCACTCTTTGGCAATTAATACTACTGAATTACGAATTTAGTTTACTATTCTGTCCGAATAAAAATGAAATGTTTGTTTATTTTTAGCGTTATTTTCGTAAAATGCAGAAGAGATTAAAGGAGGCTGAAACGTGGAAAAATCCAATTAATGGTAATGTTGGAATTAATGAAAATTTGTAAAGTTTGCAACCAATTTTGGAGATTAAAACATATTAATTGTGTAGTTATTGATAATTCTGACATTTCTCTACTCTTTGACTTAGAGTCAACTGAAACAGAGCAAGAGCTGGAAATTGACAAATGCGTGCCCTTACGTAAATATAAACGAGGTTTACATCGCATGAAAAAGTAAGTTTTAAATTTCAAAAGATGTTCCAGAAAAGCATCAACAAGTACATGCCATTTTTCCTATTCATTTGCTAAAATCAGACATCTCAATGAAACTATAGTAGTTATTTTGGTGACTTCAGACAAAGGACAATCACTTTCAGATGTCCATGGAATAATGGTAGCAGAGCAATGATGAATAACTTTCATAGAACACTATGAAGCATATGTAGCTGTCAGGAAAGCAATATGTTGAGCATCAAAAATATATTATACCTTCCTCAAGGAATAGTGTTGAAAAAATGATTATAAAGTGCACGTTGTGTGTAATGTTTCTGTTGCTGGCAGGAGCCAGGTTTTTGTCCAAACTAGCAATATGTGAACAAGAAAGCAAATTTATCAAACTTTTCTCCCTTTCGATTCCTTACTTCAAGGGAAAATTAATGAGGATTTAGAACGTATTATTAGTTCAGGAATTAGCATGGTTTGTTAAAGGCACATTGTATTGGCAAATTTTACTAGTTTTTTGAAAAACGAAGTGTGTATGGATTTTCAGAGGTATTCAGTCAAGTATCTCAAAAGAAGCTTGTCAGAAAAATATAAGTATGTTATATACAAGAGAAAATAAGTGATTAGTTTCGGGGGTTTTTCAGAGGCTAAGTATTGAGCTTAACTTTAGCTAATACAAAGACTCGCAACACAGTATCCTGGCGAAGGAAGTTTCTTTATTGACCAACGCAAGCTGGGAAAAGAAGGGTTGGGCAGTCCAACTCTTCTCTGAAGTTACATCACAGCGGCAGTACAATTATACAACTTCCAAAAGACATTTTACTCGCCTTCTGGCTCATCATCATTAATACAGATCAGTCATGATTAGTAAATGCCATATACCTTGGCCAATCACAGTTATTCTCTGACAGCATGGAAACAATAGGTTCTAGCGGTTTCTGCCTGACTTTCCCATGGCCACCTTCCTGGATTCTTCTCTGGCTTATTCATTAGCTGTCTGGAATCAGTAGTCTGTCCTTGTTCAATGAATATCTCATTCACTGAGCTGTCTGGTACCCATGCTGATAAGGGCTATGCTCCTATGGGTGTATTGTTATCAGGAATGTGGTTCACTTTACTGGCCTATTTCCCACAATGCCTTCGAACCCTGTGCCTTTAGCCAAGATCCATGCCTGTTCAATAATACTTTCAAAAATACATGTTTGAATTATCTAACTGTGGTTATATGTGTTACTATGCAGACATACCTCTGTAACATATATATGAAGCAGTCTGTGATTCTTATCTTAAGTTAATCCACTCTGTTCTAATAGTCTTTATTGGTGTTTTAAATCCCAGAATAATTTGAAGTCCTCCAATAATGAGAAAGTTAGTTCACGGACAAGTAATTTAAGGCAAATGAATATTGCTTTGATGAGAGAACATTTGGAATTGATGTTACAGGGAACAGTGCTGGCTCTACTTGTATTTTTGTTGTAGATAAATGATTTTGATTTGGTCAAAAAGGACATAATTTTGAAATTTGTTGATACAAAAACAAAGGATGTCACAAATCGCAAGAGGAACTATATAGATTTCAGAATGACAGCAATTTAGCTACTTGTTTTCAGCCACTCTGATCTCTGTTAAATAGGAATTGGTGCGATAATGGATGAACCAGACACAAGACAGGATAAAAGCCCTGGGCCGATGGATTCTATCCCCACACATTAAGAGAGGTTGGGGCAGAGTTAAGGAAGAGCTAGCAGAAGCACTATTAAATATCATTAGAAGATGGAATAGTGCCATAAGTTTAACAGTTAACGTGATGCCTAGATTTGAAAACTTGTTTAAGAACAAGTTCAGGGAACAATAGGCCAAATAGGTTAACTTCAGCAGTAAGAAAGATAATGGAAACCTTATCAAAGATGGTGATATAGTAGTAATCCGGAGGCCCAGGCTAATGCGCTGGTGACATGGCGACATATCCCTCCAAAGAACAGTACAGCACAGGAAACAGGCCCTTTGGCCCTCAAAGCCTGAGCTGCTCATTGGTCCAACTAGACCAATCGTTTGTATCCCTCCATTCCCAGGCTGCTCATGTGACTATCCAGGTAAGTCTTAAACGATGTCAGCATGTCTGCCTCCACCACCCTACTTGGCAGCGCATTCCAGGCCCCCACCACCCTATGTGTAAAAAACATCCCTCTAATATCGGAGTTATACTTCGCCCCTCTCACCTTGAGCCCGTGACCCCTCGTGATCGTCACTTCTGATCTGGGAAAAAGCTGCCCACCATTCACCCTATCCATCCCCTTCATAATCTTGTACACCTCTATTCGATCTCCCCATATTCTCCATCTTTCCAGGGAGAACAACCCCAGTTTACCCAATCTCTCCTCGTAGCTAAGACCCTCCATACCAGGCAACATCCTGGTAAACCTTCTCTGCACTCTCTCTAATGCCTCCACGTCCTTCTGGTAGTGTGGCGACCAAAACAATGCTGTGGGTCTGGAGTCACCTATAGGCAGCTTTCCTTCCCTAAAGGATGTTAGTGAACCAGATGGATTTCTGTAACAATCAATTATCGTTTCATGGTCACCATTACTTAGACTAGGGGAACGCTCGGGGTCCTGCTCCAGGTGAAAGGCCTGAGCTCCTCTGGAAGGGTGTCCGTCTCCCATGGACCGACCAGGAGTCCGGAGCACTTGGCCCAGTTGATCCTGGCGGAGGACGCGGCGGAGCACACCGCCTGGCATTCTCGCATCCTCCGCAGGTCAGCCGGGTCCGTGAACATGAGGAGCACGTCATTGGCGTAAGCCGACAGGACCACCCCTACGTCCGGGCCGCGTAGAGTCAGACCCGACAACCTCCTCCGCAAGAGGCGCAGGAATGGCTCGGCGCAAATCGAATACAGTTGGCCGGACAAGGGGCAGCCCTGCCGTACTCCTCTCCCAAAACGAAGGGGCGAGGACTCATCAGGTATTTCTTTCGATATCAACCAAATAAATAAACTCAAACTAACTTAGGGACAAATTAAAAGGGGCAGCTCCCCAAAAAGAAGGGGGAACAGCCCGAACCAAAAACAAAGTCGAAAGGAAACTTAAAACATCAACCCAAAAGGTGATTATCAGGGTCGATAATACACCCCAGCCCCTGCGGTGCCCAGCGGTCGCGGAAGGCGTCAACTGCGCCGGTGGACACCGCATGCTCCCTCTCCAGAGACACCTGGCCGCGAATGAGCCGCGGTAGAGGGGCAGACAGTCAGGATGGACGGGCCCGTTGATCGCTCGCTGCGTGGACCTATTGATGGTGCATCTCGCCAGGCCCAGGAGTAGGTTCACGAGGAGGTCGGCATCCCGATCCGCCCCTCTCTGCACCAGGTGCCCGTAGATCAGGAGCGTGGTACTGAAGTGTAAACAAAACATCAGTAAAAGGTGTTTGAGGAAACCAAAAAGGGTGTGCAGTCTCAAACACAGAACATAGACATGGTCCACGGACTCCACAAGGCCACAAAAAGGGCAGTCTTGGGAGCCCGTGAACCAGAAAAACCTACAGTTGTACAGCACTGCTGCGTGCAGCACCCTCCACCCCAGGTCCCCAAGATAATTGGGGGAGATCCCTCCGTAGAGGGACCTCCACTGGGGACCTCCGCCGCCTGGCGGCAACAAGGCCCGCCAAGATGTATCCGGGCGACAGGCGAGGACGCGGTAATGAAAGGTGTGCAGCAGCAGCCCGTACAGGAAACGCCTCCGCGCGGTGGAAAAGGGCACGGAGGACATTTCCGCGAGGCAGCACATGCAGTGGGGCACCTGACCCGGGGGGGGGGGAGGTTTAGGCTTTGGACCAATGTGAAATTCCGTCCGAGCAGGGGAACGCTTGGGCGGGATCCCACCGCACGCCTGCGCCGCCTCCAGACCGCGTGCGCACTCAGGGCCGAGCACGACCGTCTTAAGGTCTTGGATGGCTTTGGCCGCGCGCCAGACGGCCACCCCCGCGCGCTCAGCCAGCATGTGGGGGCTCATCCAGCCCGATCCTCCGCCATCCAGCAGAGGTCCCCGATCCTGGTCACCCCGCCGTCTGCGGCCCTCCTCTCCGCCAGCCACCTGAAGTTGTAAGGCTGGAGGTGCGGATTCCTGAGCAACGGCTCTCGCACGAGAGCCGCTACTCTTGACGGGGGAGAGCTGTGTCGCGAGGCGACCGCGTTCCAGACCGTAAGGAGGTCCTGGTAAAAGACAGGCAACTCCCGCAAGGAGGTCGGAATACGCCCCAGGTTGATATGCAGGAGCTGCACGTCATAGTTGAGGCCATGCAACTGGCGGAAAAAATACGTCGCCATCGTGGAGGAGGCTCGACGTAAAGGTATCTCTGCAGGGTCTGGAGGGGGAAGGTCGCTACCTATGTGCGGAGGCACACCAGACCTTGTCCGCCCTCCTCAAGCGGGAGATGCAGAAGCTCGGCAGAGACCCAGTGCAGTCGGTTGTCCCAGAAGAACCGCACGACGGCTTACTGCATTTCGGTGACAAAGCCAGGGGGAGGGGTCAAAGTGACCAGCCAGTGCCACAGCATGGAGGCGACCAGCTGGTTTATGATGAGAACTCGTGCCCTGTAGGACAGCACTCGGAGCAGTCCTGTCCAGCGACCCAGGCGGGCGGAGACTTTGGCCTCCAGCTCCTGCCAGTTCGCCGGCCAGGATTCCTCGGCTGGGCAGAGATGGACCCCCAGGTAGAGGAGGTTGGTCCTGCTCCAGGTGAAAGGCCTGAGCTCCTCCGGAAGGGGGTCCGTCTCCCACGGACCAACCAGGAGTCCGGAGCACTTGGCCCAGTTGATCCTGGCAGAGGACGCGGCGGAGTACACCACCTGGCATTCTCGCATCCTCCGCAGGTCAGCCGGGTCCGTGAACATGAGGAGCACGTCATCGGCGTAGGCCGACAGGACCACCCCTATGTCCGGGCCGCGCAGAGTCAAACCCAACAACCTCCTCCGCAAGAGGCGCAGGAATGGCACCACGCACACAGAATAAAGTTGGTCGGACAGGGGGCAGCCTTGCCGTACTCCTCTCCCAAAGCGAAGGGGCGAGGACTCATCAGGTAGTTCATACTCGAGCAAGCCAACCTCATTACCCTGGCTGAAGTCATCACAGCTACCTCACCCTGGATCCCATGAGGTTTAACCTTATGCAACAACCTACCGTGCGGTACCTTGTCAAAGGCCTTGCTAAAGTTCATGTAGACAACATCAACTGCACTGCCCTCCCCTCATCCACCTTGGTTACCTCTTCAAAAAACTCAATCAAATTTGTGAGACATGATTTTCCACTCACAAAGCCATGCTGACTGTCCCTAATCTCTCAATGCCTATAGATCCTGTCTCTCAGAATACCTTCCAACAACTTACTCACTACAGATGTGAGGCTCACCAGCCTGTAGTTCCCAGGCATTTCCCTGCAGCGCTTTTTAAACAAAGGCACGACATTTACCACCCTGCAATCTTCAGGCACCTCACCTGTGGCTGTCAATGATTCAAATATCTCTGCTCGGGGACCCGCAATTTCCTCCCGAGCCTCCCACAACGTCCTGGGATACACTTCATCAGATCCCGGGGATTTATCTACCTTGATGCTCTTTAAGACTTCCAGCGCTTCCTTCTCTTTATATGTACAGTCCTCAAGACATCATTCTTTCCCCAAGTTCCCGAGCATCCACGCCTTTCTCAACAGTAAATACTGATGAGAAATATGCATTTCGGATCTCACCCATCTCTTGTAGATCCGCACATAGATGACCTTGTTGATCCTTAAGAGGCCCTACTCTCTCCCTTATTACTCTTTTGCCCTTTATGTATCTGTAAAATCTCTATTTGGATTCTCCTTTGCCTTATCTGCCAAAGCAATCATGTCCCCTTTTTGCCCTCCTGATTTCTTTCTTAACTCTACTTGTACACCCTCTATGCTCTTCAAGTGATCCACTTGATCCCTGGTGTTGTTAAACTTCTTACTGTGTTTACCCCAGTCCAACGCCGGCATCTCCACATCATTATTTCATATTACCAGATCTATATAGCCTGCTGCCTGGTTGGTTCTCAGAAACTCTCTCAAAAAAACCTTCATGGACTCATCTTCTGCTACCTCTGCCCATCTGATGCGCCCAACCTATATGTAGATTAAAATCATCCATGACTATTGCTGCAGCCTTCTTTCAAGCCCCCATTAATTCTCCCTTTCACTTTTAGGGCATAGAGGAGGCCTGTAAACTACTCCCTCAAGCTTCATTTCTGCCTTTTACTATTTCTTACCTGAAGCCAGACTGATTCTCCATCTTGATCTGAGCTCATCTTTCCCTCTATGACATTGTACTCATGTCATACTTAAGAGCTACTCCTCCACATTTTCTTAACTTGCTGCCCAAAAGAAAGGTCACCCTTGAATATTCAGGTCCCAGCCCTTTCCTCACCTTGCCTTAAACGACTAGTCTATGCAATGAACGTATACTTTCACAGTATTGTTAGGTAGGGCCAAAGTTTTTGATGTAGCAAGAATGAAGGATCGGTAATATAGCTGCAAGTCAGATTGGTGTGTAGTTCAAAGATGGTGGTCCCATGCGCCTTGTGCTCTTGTTCTTCTGGGAGTTTGAGAGGAGCTGTCGAATAAATTTTGGAAAGTTGTTTAGTGAAGCCTATTCTTCCACAGCCTTGGTGGGACGAAACCTGGAGTATTATGTATAGCTTTGGTCTCCTTATCAAGGAAGGATATACCTAACATAGAGAGAGTGCAACAAAGGCTGACCAGGCAAATTCCTGAGATGGTGGGATTGTTTTGAGGAAAGATTGAAGAAACTGGGCCTGTACTCTAGAGTTTAGAAGAATGAGAGTTAGAGCCTGATTTTACCATCACATTGCGCCCGTTTCCGGGCGTGAAAACCTGGTAAAGTCGGGCGTGAGGCAGGTAGTACGATCCGTGCCCCGCCTCCCCCTTTACCAAGGCCTAAAAATGGCCACGATTGGGACCGGGCGCGACGGCCATTTAAATGCGTTTGCATGCATTTCAGTTGACTTAATGGGCTGCATGCCTAACTTTACCAGCATTTCTCCCTTTACCACTACGTTCGTCCATCTGGAATTGGCGTGAAATAGACATGCTCTATGGAAGTCCGATTTGGACGCTCCATCAGTGAGGGTTCGTGAGGAGATAAGTGCTTGGCGTCTGACAGCTCTCTGCTTGAGATTGGTGGGGCGGGGGGATGGTGGGTCCACTGCCACTCTGCTTGAGATCGGTGGTGACGGGGAACGGGGGGGTCCGCTGCCACTCTGCCTGAGATCCGAGGCGAGGGGGGGAGGGGGTCCACTGCCAATCTGCTTGAGATCGGTGGTGTGGTGGGGGGGGGGGGGGGGGTGGTCTGCTGCCACTCTGCCTGAGATCAGTGGCGGGGGGTAAGGAGGGGTCCGCTGTCACTCCGCCCGAGATCGAAGGGGGAGGGTGGATCACTGCCTGAGATTGGTCGGGGGGAAGTGGAGGTTCGCTGCCCTTCTGCTTGAGATCGGTGGTGGGGGGAAAGTGGGTCCGCTGCCACTCTGCTTGAGATCGATGGGGGGGAGAGTGGGAGAAGAGGGGCCCACGATTGGTCTGGGTGGCAGGGGGTTGGGGGATAAGGGGGTCAGTAATGTTGGGGGGGGTGGGACATTGTCTGTGGGGTGGTGGGGGGGGCCCTGGAGGGATGTGGCTCAAAAGCTACATTCTGTCAGTAGTTGGAGGTGCCGATCGGAGCTGCAGGGTTGTGGGCGCATTGAGCCCTGCTCACAGGCTTGTGCAGCGCGATTCGGAATCGCTGATATTTTTTCAGGCAGTATGTGTATGGGAGTGCCTGAGAACAGGTCTAAAAGTCGGATCTGAAACACTCCCAGATTCAGCACTTAGAATCAAAATGGTAAAATAGGGCCCTTGATCTCATGGAAGTGCATGAAATTCTTACAGGGCTTGAAAGGTAGATGCAGGAAGGATATATTTCCTGGTTGAGGGGATATCTAGTATCTGTATCAGGTGGCACAGTCTCAGAATAAGGGGTAGACCATTTCGGGTTGAAATAAGGAATTACTTCAATCAGAGGGTGGTGAACCTTTGGTTCCCTGTACTTCAGAGTGCTGTGGAAGCTCAGTCATTTGAGTATGTTCAAGACTGAGGTTTATAGATTTCTAGATACCAATCACATCAAGGAATATGGGGATAGTGTGGGAAGATGAGATTGAGGTAGACGGTCAGCCATGATGCAGTTAAATGGCAGAGCAGGCTGGAGGGGCCAAATTGCCTGCTCCTGTGTTCTTGGGTTCATTGAACAACCCTTAACCTGACCTATTCCTGATCCCCACTTCTCTGCATTCCCATTCCAAAATCACTTCTTATAACCCTTCCACTTCAATAAAGCTCTGCTAATTAATTAACAATAATATAAATGGTATGTGGCATTGCAGGATCAGCAGCCACTATAAAAATGCTCCATAGACCAGCTAATAATTGGAAATGCTTTCACATTTTAATGGCTTACTATGATGCCAGAACGTAATATTCTCAGCGGTGCGAGTTCATAATATTCCTAAATTTTACTTCTGGCTACGCTATGCTTCTACAAGTTGTATTGCAGTGGTTTTAGCATGGAAAATGTAAAAATGCTGCTGCTCAGAAGAAGGCTGTAAATATGTTCATGATTAGTAATCTCGAGGAATTGAGAACTCCGAGATCGACTGCAGATTGCAGTGTTTCAGCCCAGATGTTGTGCACATCAATCAGGGGTATTTGAACGATCAAACACGTTGTTTTATTGAGAGAGAGAGCAGCATATGCCAACCACATCTGTGATACTTATACCCCTGTAATAGAGAGAGTCTAAATCAGCATTCTGACTGATGCTGGAAATCTATAACTGAACTTCCGATATAGGAAGTCACCATCAACCAAGTCCAAGGAAAAGGTGATGGTTTCGCCAAAGCCTGATTGACTGACATCTATGTGGATTTGACTATAGATTTGGCTGTCACTCAGCTCGTATTATTCCACTTTAGACTTAAAATCTGGTTTGAAACTCCTGGATGCTGCATTGCATGAGTACATTGACGGAGGTGTCAGATTCAGGATAAGATGTTAAACCAAGGTCCCGTCTGCTCTCAAGTGAAAGTAAAAAGATCCCATCACATTATTTTGAATGTAATTTGTTCTGTATTTATCCTCCAATCAAAGTAAATTAGCATAGTGGTAATGTCACAGAATTCGTAATCCAGATACCAGAACAGGAGTCCATTTTCCACCACAACAGCTGGTGAAATTACTAACAAGTTCAGTTAGTAAATCTGGAATAAAAAGATAGTCATGTAATGGTGACCACTTGATTGTTTTAAAGATTTATCCAGTTCCCTAATATCCACTTTTGGGAAGGAAATCTGACATCCATGCATGAAATGGTCTCGCAAGCCACTTACTTACATCATCTTCCACATCATACTTCTTCGGTTGTATCTTCACATGGTGCTGACTCTCATCTCTGTCTTTAGATTTTAGCCCTTCCTGTCCTTCATCATCTAAGAAGCTATCAACTTTCTCCATATCTTCCTCTGGCCAGGGACCCCCCTTGAAGCGCCAGGTTTTGAAGAGCACAGTAGACTATGATTATGTGGGGTACCTTCTACAGGTTCTTGCAGAGCCCCATCCCCACCTGAGCGGTCCAAACATTCAAAGTGATGTTTTTGGATTAAGGTGCTAATGGTCTGCTCGATGATGGATTGTGTCAATCTATGCACCAGATATACTTCTCCACTGAGGAACTCTGAGGACGACACGTGGGTGTCTAGAGACATCGTTTGATTCGTTACCACTTATCCCCAAGCAGCCAGCCCTGTAATTACTGAGTCCCTTCGATGCAAAGTATCTGGGAGTGACTCAGGATGTATGTGAATCATGGGAACTCCCAGGGTACCTGTTACAAACATGTTCTATGTCCTTCCGATGATTGCACACCAATGGTCAGTGAGTGAAACCTTTTCCTGTTGATGAACATCAAGAGCTGCTGCCATGGAGCTCTCAAAGCTATATGTGTGCAATCTGCACCTTGAACTCGAGCATATCCTGAGATCACTGCAAACCCCAGAAATCGAACAGCCTGAATAGCTTCATCACATGTGAATTTCAGTAGAGGGCATATGTCACCTGCTCGATACATTTATGTGCCAAGGACTGAGATGCTGCATAGGTTCCCTCTGGATGCTTGCAATGATCCTCAGACAAAGAAATTGAGTGCACCAGTGATCTTCAGTTTGATTGGCAGGAGATGTCCTCCCAGATCATGGGGTGTTAGATCCTCCCACACTATGTGGCAATTCTGATCCACTACATACCTTGACAGATGCAGATATATGTGACATTGTCTTTGCTCATCTCCAGAAAGGAGAGACTTTTCGATATACCCTTGGTTGTGCAGGTGGCCTCCATTAGATGGGTCTAAACTCCTCATCCTCTGGGTGGCACTGGGGCTCCCCTGAACCATGGACCTCAGGCGAGGCCTCCTCTGGAAGATGGGCTAGACGGTGCGGGGCCCTTCTCCCCTCAATTGAATCACTGCCATCAAGAAGGCAGCAATGAGCACCAGGTTCCATTATTCAATACTCCTTCACCCTGGGACTGTTAGATGTGAATGAACAAAGTATACTTTCAAGTCAGGATGTGGCGGTAGTTTGAGATAAACTTTAGTGTTCTTATGTATCTGCTGCCCTTTTTTTTTATAGATGATAGTGGTTGTGGGTTAGGTAGGTGCTGTCAATGGAGCCTTGGTGAGTTCCAGCAATGCACCTTTCATATGGTATGTACTGTTGCCGTTGTGCCTCACTGATGAAGGGAATTAATGTTTGTGGAAGAAGTGTCAATGAAGAGGGCTGTTTTGCCCTGGATGGTGTTGAGCTTCTTGAAGAAGGTATTGGCAGTCCAAATAAGGGGAGAATATTCTATAACGCTCCTGACTTATGCCTTGTAGATTGTGGACAGGCCTTGGGGAAGGAAGTCAAAAGGTGAATTGCCACAGTATTCCCAGCTCCTGACCTGTTGTTATAGTCATTATGTTTATATGGCTAATCCAGTTCAGGCTTTGATCATTGTTAAATCCCTGGATGTCGATGGTGGGGGATTCAGCGATGGTAGTGCCATTGAATGTCATGGGGAGATGGTATTGGCATGAATGTTACTTGCCACTTGTCGGCCCAAGCCTGGATATTGTCAATTGTCTTGCTGCATATGCAAGAAGTTTAACAACAGCAGGTTAAAGTCCAACAGTTTTATTTGGAAGCAAAAGCCACACAAGCTTTCGGAGCCTTAAGCCCCTTCTTCAGGTGAGTGGGAATTCTGTTCACAAACAGGGCATATAAAGACACAAACTCAATTTACATGAATAATGGTTGGAATGCAAATCCTTACAGCTAATCAAGTCTTTGAGATACAAACAATGTGAGTGGAGAGAGCATCAAGAGAGGCTAAAGAGATGTGTATTGCCTCCAGACAGGACAGCCAGTGAGACTCTGTAGGTCCAGGCAAGCTGTGGGGGTTACACATAGTGTGACATGAACCCAATATCCCGGTTGAGGCCGTCCTCATGTGTGTGGAACTTGGCTATCAGTTTCTGTTCAGCGACTCTGCACCACCGTGTGTCGTGAAGGCCGCCTTAGAGAACGCTTACCTGAATATCAGAGGCCGAATGCCCATGACCGCTGAAGTGCTCCCCAACAGGAAGAGAACAGTCTTGCCTGGTGATTGTCGAGCGGTGTTCATTCATCCGTTGTCGCAGCGTCTGCATGGTTTCCCCAATGTACCATGCCTCGGGACATCCTTTCCTGCAGCGTATCAGGTAGACAACGTTGGCCGAGTTGCAAGACTATGTACCGTGTACCTGGTGGATGGTGTTCTCATGTGAGATGATGGCACCTGTGTCGATGATCCGGCACGTCTTGCAGAGGTTGCTGTGGCAGGGTTGTGTGGTGTCGTGGTCACTGTTCTCCTGAAGGCTGGGTAGTTTGCTGCGGACAATGGTCTGTTTGAGGTTGTGCGGTTGTTTGAAGGCAAGAAGTGGGGGTGTGGGGATGGCCTTGGCGAGATGTTCGTCTTCATCAATGACATGTTGAAGGCTCCGGAGGAGATACCGTAGCTTCTCTGCTCCGGGGAAGTACTGGAAGGCGAAGGGTACTCTGTCCACCGTGTCCCGTGTTTGTTTTCTGAGGAGGTCGGTGCGGTTTTTCGCTGTGGCGCGTCGGAACTGTCGAATGATGAGTCGAGCTCCATATCCTGTTCTTATGAGGGCATCTTTCAGCGTCTGGAGGTGTCTGTTGCGATCCTCCTCATCCGAGCAGATCCTGTGTATACGGATGGCTTCTTTAACGTGTTTAGGGTGGAAGTTGGAGAAGTGGAGCATCGTGAGGTTATCCGTGGGCTTGCGGTATAGTGAGGTGCTGAGGTGACCGTCCTTAATGGAGATGCGTGTGTCCAAGAATGCAACCGATTCTGGAGAGTAGTCCATGGTGAGTCTGATGGTGGGATGGAACTTATTGAATTTCATTATATCGTTGTTTCGGTGATTGTTCACCATGAGTCCCAAGGAAGAAAATGTCATCGATGTATCTAGTGTATGGCATCGGTTGAAGGTCCTGTGCGGTGAAGAAGTCTTGTTTGAACCTGTGCATGAAGATGTTGGCATATTGAGGTGCGAATTTGGTCCCCATGACTGTTCCGTGTGTCTGGATGACGAACTGGTTGTTGAAGGTGAAGATATTGTGGTCCAGGATGAAGCGGATGAGTTGTAAAATTGCATCTGGAAACTGGCAGTTGTCGGCGCTGAGCACTGAGGCCGTTGCAGCAATGTCATCGTCGTGGGGGATGCTGTTGTAGAGTGCCGAGACATCCATTGTGACGAGGAGCGCTCCTGGTTCAACTGCTCCATGTGTGCCGAGTTTCTGTAGGAAGTCCGTAGTGTCGCAACAAAAGCTGGGGGTTCTTTGTACAATGGGTTTCGGGATGCCCTCGACATAGCGGGAGAGGTTCTCGCACAGGATCCCATTGCCCGATACGATGGGACGGCCGGGTGTGTTTGCCTTGTGTATGTTCGGAAGGCAGTAAAGATCTCCAATGCGGGGAGTACGTGGGATGAGAGCACGGAGGGTGCTCTGAAGGTCCGGATCAAAGGTCTTGATCAGAGTGTTGAGTTGACGGGTGTGTTCTTTGGTCAGATCTGCGGGTAACTGTCTGTAGTGTTCCTCGTTGTTTAGTTGTCGGTACACTTCTTTGCAGTCATCCGTTCTGTTCAGTATGATGATGGCCCCTCCTTTGCTGGTTTGATGACAATGTTGCGGTTGGTCTTGAGAGCGTGGATGGCGTTGCGTTGTACTTGGGTGATGTTCGGGGCTGTCTTGTGAGTGCGGCTGATGAATTTGGTGTTGCCGCACCTCCTGATGGCTTGGGCATACATGTCAAGTCGAGGGCAGCGGCCTTCCGGAGGAGTCCAATTCGACTCTTTCCTCTTCGGATGCACTGCGGATCTCTCTGTCGGCTGTTCCGGTTCATTGTCTGTCTCATTGTGTTTGCTGTTGTCCTCTTGGGGTTTGTGGAAGAACTCCCGCAGCCTCATTCGCCTGATGAATTCCTCTGTGTCTGCTGCGAGACTGATGGGGTCTATTTTGGTGGTGGGGCAAAAATTAAGCCTTCAGCTGAGAACTTTGATTTCATCTGGTTGAAGTGTGTAGTCAGACAAGTTGACAATGGACTTCCCTGCAGTGGTACTGTTTTCTACTGTGGTACCGGGGAGGCTTGGTTGCTGCTGGTGGTGATGCCGAGTTTCTCAAGTTTCCTGTTCTTGGTGTGCATGTAGATGGTGTAGTTCCTTTGTCTCGCCTGCTTGGCAGTGTTTCGCAGCTGGTCTGCATCCTGAGCGCAAGTTGAGAATGTGGACTCTATCTTGGTTTCCAGGCTGCGGCGTTTGCTGTTGAGCTGGTGTACGAGGTGTTTGAGGAGTGTGAGAGAGGTGCGATGGCAAAGTCTCTCAGCGTAGTCTGTTCTAGTTTGACCTGAGTGGGTTCGTGATCTGTAGTCCTTTCGGTATCTTGTCTGCTTTCTTGCATCTTTGTAGAAACTTGATGTCTGTGTCGATATGCGCGATCTTCTTGGAGATCCTCTCCACTTGGAGGTGGCAGTTTGCGGTGTCGATGGTAGTCATGATGTGGAGATGCCGGCGTTGGACTGGGGTAAACACAGTAAGAAGTTTAACAACATCAGGTTAAAGTCCGACAGGTTTATTTGGTAGCAAAAGCCACACAAGCTTTCGGAGCCTTAAGCCCCTTCTTCAGGTGAGTGGGAATTCTGTTCACAAACAGGGCATATAAAGACACAAACTCAATTTACATGAATAATGGTTGGAATGCGAATGCTTACAGCTAATCAAGTCTTTAAGATACAAATATGAGTGGAGAGAGCATCAAGAAAGGCTAAAGAGACGTGTATTGTCTCCAGACAGGACAGCCAGTGAGACTCTGCAGGTCCAGTCAAGCTGTGGGGATTACAAATCGTGTGATATGAACGCAATATCCCGGTTGAGGCCGTCCTCATGTGTGCAGAACTTGGCTATCAGTTTCTGCTCAGCGACTCTGCGCCGTCGTGTGTCGTGAAGGCTGCCTTGGAGAACGCTTACCCGAATATCAGAGGCCGAATGCCCGTGACCGCTGAAATGCTCCCCAACAGGAAGAGAACAGTCTTGCCTGGTGATTGTCGAGCGGTGTTCATATGGACATGGATTGCTTTCTCATCTGAGGAATCATGAATGGTGCTGAACATTGTGTAAACGTCACCAGACCTCTCCAGTTCAGAGTTTATGATGAAGGAAGGTCATTAACGAAGCAGTTGTTGATAGTTGGGTCTTGGACATTACCCTGAAGAACTCGATGACTCCTGCAGTCTCTTTCTGACACACATCAAAAGGGGACGGCTCCAATTGCAGGTTCTCAAGGAAATCTTTCTCCCAGCTCCAGCATCATTTCAATGTTGAGTACCAATGCAGTTCGAGGGTGCCCCTTGAAAGCAACCCAGTCCTGGGCTCCTCCCACACTTCTCAGACCCATGCTGTGCAGGCTTTGATTTCAAACTGTAACAACTTCAGGCTATGGTGCTGCAACCTTTTTGTTTAAAGACGAGCTGCAAACCTCTCCTTGTCACTTTTCGGGTTCCTCCAAATTTCCTGCAACTCCACAATTGTAGGAAAATGTCCTTCTGGTTATTCTTATAAGGAAAGGTTCGGTAGAGATGTGCGGGGGAAATGTTTTACACAGAGTGGTGGGGGTCTGGAATGCACTGCCAAGTGAGATGGTTGAGGCAGACATGTTAGCGACATTTAAGACTTATCTGGATAAACATATGAACAGCTGGGGAATAGAGGGATACAGACGGTTGGTCGAGATAGAACAACGTGATCAGCCCAGGCTTCGAGAGCCAAAGGGCCTGTTCCTGTGCTGTACTGTTCTTTATTCTCCAGCTTCCGAGTAACCCGAGATCCCATTGTAATTGTAATGAACATTTCAGCCACCTGAACTCATCAATACCATATGTCCCATGTCGACCTCACCCCTCCCAATCTTGAGGATCTGTACACTATCATATACCGAGGACAACGCCCCACACACACACACACACACACGCACACAAAGTTTGACTACCCCCTCTTTATCATGTTTTCCTGATTTACAAGCTCCCCTAACGGTACCATCTGCAACTCAGTACTGAGCCAGACAAGCCTATGGCCACTGATGGTAAGACCATGTTCATGCCCTGCATACTAAGCCGTACCTTATCCAAATTGAGCACTTAAACTTTGTCCCTCCCTGGGATAGTACCGTCATGTACATGTCTTGCATAGTGCTGTAGCCTGGTCCTGGAAGCCTCAAGACTGTCTTTAACATCTCACCGAATGTGAGGTCGACTCAGCCCAACAACTGTTTTTCATTTCTCACCTTGATCCCCTAGCCCTGACTAGTGATTATGACTTTCTTTCAAGGAGCTCTCCACTTCCTCTTTATACTCTCCCAGCCCCCACCTCCATTTGTCACTGTGCGATCTATCTCACCAGCCCCCGCCCCCACCCCCCCCCACTCCCACCGCACCTCTCTGGTGTCTGTGTCTATTCCCTCCCATTCAAACACTTCGATCTCATCCACCAGCTTTGTGTCTGCATTCTAGTCTTCCACATCAGGCTCCAGCTTCCCCACACTCAGTCTCCCCTCTGCCTGCCATTTCTACCCACCAACTCCACTACTGCCCATTGTCACTCATGACTCCATAATCCTTCCCCCTCCCCGCAACTCCCAAACGTATCAATGCTGTTCTCTGTCTTGTGCTGCAGCCCTGACTTAGCCCTGCAGAACATGCCCTCCTGGAGTACGGAGAGTGTCAGTGAGCAGAGTTACCCTGCATCCCCCGCCACTCTGGCCTCACTGTTATTGGTAAGAATCTGGAGTAGTGCTGCTGCAAGTAAGTTATGAATGTTGCAGTCATCTCAAAAGCACGAGCGATATGAGGCCCAGCAGCTGCATGCCACTCATTTCCAGACCTTGTATCGACCAATCAAATTTCTCACTAACGTGATGCAAGATTAGAAGGTGGAACCAGCAAATAGACTTATATTGAGTATTCATGACATGGTAATGTACCCAAATGGCATTCCTGTCATGGATCAGTGGGAAACCCAACTCGCCATTTGTCTACCATGAATGCGGCGAGGGGAAAATTCCAAATTAATTTCCTGCCAGAAATCTGATTTTCGGCTTCTCTCTGTATTTTCTGCTCCTGCCCAACATGAAACCCGCCACAGGCAGGACCAGAAAATTCAGCCCTATGAAACAGAGTGACAATCTACTAAATCTTGTACTTGTTCTTTAAAATGTACATTTGTGAGAAGTTGCCTGTATAACATTGTTCTGTTAATATATATTGATGAGATCATTTGAATTATTTTTAATGTGTTGACTTGTATGTATTGCAACTAAACAGAAAACAACGTAATGCAAGAGAAGAATTTGACAAGTCAAAGTTTGAAGAAGGTGAAGGAGCACTAAATGAAAAAGCATTACATCAAAGCTCCAATGAGATACCTTTACGTGATCATCATCGCCATTGCGGCAAGGATACATCCCTTCATTCATTTGGCTCAGTTACATCTGAAAAATTAAGTTACAAAAAGTCCAGCTCAGTTTCTGATACCTCTTCTCTTAACAGTGCTTTAAACGGTGGTGGAAAGAGCTGTATCGCCTCATCAGACTTGAAACAAAAATGCTCAGAACAGAATTTGTTCGAAAACTACACCTCGATTGGAACAAACACATCTGACCAGTTCTCTTCTGAAGAAATATGGAGGATGACTCCGAGCATTACATGGCGAAGTACTGATGAGCAGTGCACAGTTACTAGTAACACAATGGACAAATATTGTTCAGGACCAAGAAGTAAGACAGCACTGAAAGAAGCTGATTCCAGGAGTTACAAGAGTGAGAAATATTCTGTATCACCGTCACAATTTAGAAAGGATGAAGCACTTATGTCAAAGATAACAGGTGGTGAGGATGCCAAAATGGCACGTTCACGATTATCAAGTCCTGAGTCATCTCTTAATTACAGTACACAAACAATCAAAAGTTCTTACAATACTGAAACATCAATGAGAAAAATACCATCCGTCAATATAAATAATCTGGCACCTTACTTTACATTACAAAGCCAAGTTTGCGACCCACTTTCTCCAGTGCCAACTCCTGGTTTTGAAACCATTCCATTCTGCAGTCGTGACGGTTGTTTCTCTTTTGCCCGTTGTTCAGATATTCAGTGTCCTTCTGAATCATCTAGGTCTACAAGTACGAGCATGAATACTGAAACAGGAAATGCACATGTTACTGTGTATGAAACCTTCAGTGAAATAGAAACATCAGAATGCATGCCATCCTCCTGTCCAACATCCCCACCAGGCCAGACCTTGCTTGCCTCCACAGCAATAATTGACAAAATAAAAAGCGAGCCAGTACAGAATGATTTTATAAACAATAATTACACTAATGGTCTTCATGGAACAGTCTTCCCAGACTCAGAGACAAAACAGACGGAATCATTAGAAGTTCCTAACTTAAAGAACCAGCTACCTTTGTCTGAAATTTACCATTTGGGAGAACATGAAAAATATGCATTGGCAAGCAATACTAATTTTCATGTTTATCCACGCATTCAGAAAGTTGCTTTGCTGACCAAAGAAAATGTTGAAAAATTTGAGTTACTTCAGCTCAGAAGAAAACTTCATTCTGTTTCAACACCAGTTACTGAAGAGTTGGAAATTGACAAAAAAATTCAGGGAGTGAATGGAGAAGTTCAGCAAATGGAAAATGCGAATGATCAACCAATACCTTCAGTTACTCCAAGCTTACCTAATAACCAGGTTGGTACTCTTGAGCTGAATGTTGCTCAGATGGCATTAGAAGGTCAGTGGGGATTGCCATTTATGCATAAGAAGTCACTTTCACTGATACTGCTTTCACTGTTACTGAAGAGTGCACGGGAGGTTTAAAAGAGTGCACGGGAGGTTTAAAAGGCAGTCCCCACTATCTAACGGGCAGCATTGGGAGCGGGCAGCGGAGTGAGAGGGAGCTGAGTGAGAACTGAGGGGCTTTGGCTCATCGGGCTTAAGCAGAAAGGGCGAGCAGGGGTGAGTTTCTTATTTTTTTTATTTATAATTTACTTTTCTCTGTGTACCTCGGAAGAAAGGGTGAAATATGAGTGTAAAGCCAGTGTGGTGCTCGCAGTGCAGTATGTGGGAGGTCCTGGAGGCACCTGGCCTCCCGGACATCCACATCTGTGAGGGGTGTGTCGAGCTGTGGTTCCTGAGGGCCCGTGTTAGGGAGCTGAAACTGCAGCTTGACGATCTTAGGCAGGTGAGGGAGAATGAGGAGGTGATAGACAAGAGCTATCATCAGGTGGTCACACCAGGGCCACGGGAGGAGGCCAAGTGGGTGACAGCCAGGAAGGGTAAAACACGGGTGATTGAGAGCACCCCGGTGGAAGTGCCCCTACATAACAAGTACTCCTGTCTGAGTACTGTTGGGGGGGGACAGCCCATCTGGGGGAAGCAGCAGTGGCCGTGTCTCCGGGGTGGAGTCCGGCCCTGTAACTCAGAGGGCTAAGGAAAGGAGGAGGAAGGTGGTATTAATCGGGGACTCGGCAGTCAGGGGGACGGACAGGCGATTTTGCGGAGGCAGGCGGGAGTCTCGCATGGTGGTCTGCCTCCCTGGGGCTGGGATCCAGGCTGTCGCTGGGCGAGTCCCAGAAATCCTGAGGTGGGAGGGAGAGGAGCCGGAGGTAGCGGTACATATTGGTACCGCTGATGTGGGTAAGAAGGGGGAAGGGAACATGGAAAAAGAGTATAGGGAATTAGGGAGACAGCTGAGAAGGAGGAAAGCAAAGGTAGTAATCTCGGGATTGCTGCCTGTGCCACGGGAAGGTGAGGAAAGGAATGGAGTGAGGTGGAGGATGAATGTGTGGCTGAGGGAATGGTGCAGGGGGCAGGGATTCAGGTTCCTGGACCATTGGGACCTCTTTAGGGGCAGGTGTGACCTGTATACTAAAAACGGGTGGCACTTGAATCCCAGGGGGACCAATATCCTGGCAGGAAGGTTGGCTAAGGCTACTGGGGAGAGTTTAAACTAGATAGGTTGGGGGGAGGGGATCAAAGCGACGTGACTGAGAGTGAGGAAGGTAGCTCGCAAACAGAGAAGGGTTATAGGCAGTGCAAGAGGGCAGGTGGACTGGGAACAGAGAAGGGGAGAGGTCAGACCATAGGACTGAGAGGTGTCTACTCTAATGCCAGGAGTATAGTGAATAAACAACTAGCAAAAGGAGGAGAGGGCTTGGGAGATGTTATCCTTACCTAAGAAATCATGCATTGAACTCATTGGAAAGGATTTGAAAATGCCAGCCCTTCTGGAACCTGACATTTATGACTTGGAATTTAATTTGCAAAGGAGGATTGGAATTCATCAGTGGAGACCAATATTAATTAAGGGGGTTAACCTCATAGATTCTGTTAATGTGAACATAATGAAGTCACTTTCAGAACCATTCAATGAAAGCCATGTATTGATTATTCCACCAGTCTCCATTTTTAGCACTAAGACATTGGTTAATTTAAAACCTCAATCTCTTGATAAGAAACAGGCTCCACCATCTGTGACCCAAGCAATGGATTCTAAACAAATTAATTGTTTTGATGAGATCAAAACAGACAGAGCTGAATTTAGAACACAACAAAAAGCAAGTAACAGCCATTCATCAATTCAGTTTCGTAAATCTTGCAGCACTGACATAGCCATGCCGATAGAGAAGGTTCAGAACATTACAAATGAATCTGAAATGTACGTTGCTGAGGAACAGTTTGAAATTCCATCTGATATTCAAGAATCAGTCAGCAGTGTTCACCCAAATGAAATACCTTTAATTAACTTTACTCCTCTTGATAGAAGAAGTCAGAGGCCAAGGCCGCGATGTGTATCATTTATTGAGCAAGCTGCTGTTGATTGCTTGGAGATGAAATTAAAGCAAAGACTTATTTCCCATCTCTGGCAATCTCCAATTTCCTTTGAAAATTCAGTGAGAAAGGTGACTCCTAAAGAAACATTCACAACCAAGGCAAATGATGCCCAAATAAAGCCAGTTCGTGTGGAATCAGTTTTCATTGATGACAAAACAAGGGACAATCTTGAATGGCATGTTACACAGGGACAGCTCGAACACAACTGGGATTTATCCACAGATTTCCAGAAGCCAGCAGAAGCATCCCTTTCTTCTTCAGTTAATTTGATTTCTTCACCGCTAAGTCTAATTGATACAGTTATTACCTCCGAATTACCATTCGTAACTCCAGAACATAAAAAAATTGAAAGAATTGTGAATAGAAGAATTACAAGTAATAGGTGGAGTTCCTCCAGGTTTGTCCAGCAAACCTTAAATGGTTATAACGTTCCTGCACCGCTACAATCAAAAAGCACTGATAGAAATAATTCAGTGTTCAATAACACTGATATATCATATTCTTCTAAAATCATTCCCTATCAGGAAAACATGCTTCAGAATGAAAGCAAAAGCATGCTTCTGTCACTTGAACGTAATCGTAGGAATGGAGAAACAAAAAAATTAAAAGAGGGATTTGCTGTTACCAGCTTCAGGCCAGAATATGAAAATAAATTAATTATGTGCTTAACAAAACAAAAGGTTGAAATGAAGCTAAATTGTTTACCAAATCCGGTATTGGAATCGTATAATGATTCCTATTTTCTAACGTCAAAGAAACGTTTACCAGTATTGATTAGAGTTGGAAAAGGATATAAAAAGTCAAGGCCATTGTATATATCTTTTATGGAACATGATGCCGTTGATCGATTGGAGGTAAACTTAAGCCAAAAGCTTATTTCAAGTTTGTTGGGATTCCCAACTTCATATGAAAAGTCCTTGGAAATAATGATCCCTAAAGCACCACCATTACCTCCACAACTTAAGACACGTGCAACTAAAATAGAACCCACCAGTACAGAAACTACTTTCCTTGAAGATAAGGTCAGAAACTATCTGGAAAGGCACGTTATACAGATAAAACTTCAGTTTAATTGGGGTCTACCAACAGAAATTCAGAGATCAAGAGATGCACTCATTCCACCTGCACCAAAATTGATTTCTTCCCAGCTAAATCCACTGCCTTGTTCACAGTTAGCTGTTGTCCTAACTGAACTGACAGTTATAAGTGATAATCATAAGAAAATGTTGGACTGCAATATGAAGAAAAAGATCATTAATAATAGACGGGGTCTCCTTCCCAATGTTGTGCAGAGATCGTTAATTAATTTCATGGATTTTAGTTTAATAAAAGTTCTCATTGCCCATTCAGACATTATAAAAAGAAAAGCAATGTCTGTCAGCAGTGAACATCATAAGGAGATACTGCAATACACCCCAAAATTGCCATTTCTAAAGAATAAAAGTAGGAGGAAAAACATAGATCTCAAGAAGATAGAACTTAAAGAAGTGTTCATGTGCATAGCAAAACAATGTTTAGCCATTAAAATGGACTATCTTCCTAATATAGTAAAAGAGATGTACAAAGTCACATATCCTTTCGAATCAAGAAAAGATTTACCAAAATTAATTACATTTGGCAAAGGTAATAAGAAACTACGGCCATGTTATATACCTTTTTTTGAGCAGGAGGCAGTCGATCGCTTGGAGCTGAACCTAAAGCACAAACGGATTTGCCATCTCTGGGGGCTTGAGACATTACATGCAAAGTCATTACGGATGATGATTTCTAAGGTACTACCTGTTCCTCCAGTAATCAAGGCAACTGACGCTACAATACTACCTACGGCTGTAAAGACTTCTTTTATTACTAATAAAGCCAGGTTGATTTTAGAGTGGCACATTACACAAAAAAAAAGATAAATTTGAATGGCATGTTACTCGAAAGAAACTTCAACACAATTGGGACAAGCCATCATATTATCAGAAGTCAGTAGAAGCATTCATTCCAGTTGCTCCAAAGTTGGTTCCATCTCGGCTGAGCCCAAAAGCTGATTCTGTTTTGGTCATTACTCTATGTGAGTTGCCATTTGTAGATGTTGAAATTAATAAAATGTTGGAGCTGAACACCAGAAAAAAAACCATCAATCAAAGGTGGGGTCTTCCTAATTTTTTTCAGTCATCTTTAAGAAAATTTGTTGCTTCTGCACCATCAATGAATGATATTATGGAGTCAAAAAACATGGCAAGAAAGAAACCAAAAGCCAATAACATTGAAATAGAGAATAATGAAATGAGCTTTCAACAGAAAATGTTTGTACAACCACAAAGAGAAAAGACGTTCTCAGTACAATACAGAACAGGTAAAAGGAATTCAAAAACAGCTAAATTAGGTGAGCAGTTTGTCTTTGCTCATCTGAAACAAAAAGTTAAAAATAAACTGGATGTATGCTTGATGAAGCAATGTCTAGAAATGCGCATGGACTGCTTGCCAGAAAGAGTGAAGCAGTTTTATAAAGTCACCTATTATCCGACCTCAAAGACATCATTACCACAGCTAATTGTACCCAGAAATGGATTCAAAAAGCCAAGAGCAATGTATATATCTTTTATGGAACAGGATGTTATCGATCACTTAGAACTTAATTTAAAACACAAACAGATGACCAATTCTTTGGGACTTGCAACTCTGTATGAGGAATCAGTGGAAATGATGATTCCTAAAGCACCACCTATGCCACCACCTTTCAAGATGAATGGAGCTCAAATAGAGCCTGTGGGCGTGGAAATTAATTTCTCCAATGATAAAGTTCGAAAAGACCTTGAAAGGCATATTACACAGAAAAAGCTTCAGCAAAAGTGGGGTTTACCACTACATATTCAGAGATCACAAGAAGCTTTAATTCCACCTGCTCCAAAACTAATATTATCTGAGTTAAATCCCCAGCCTAATTTTGTGACTGTCTTTGCCCCGCCTGAGCCAACATTCCTTCACAATGAACATAAAAAAAAGACTGGAGTTCAATCTAATGAAGAGAGCTGTAAATCAGAAATTAGGCCTACCCAAGCTCATTATGTCATCTTTAAGTAATTTTATGGCTCCTGCTCCATCAGTGAAGGACTTCATGCTACAAACTGAAATAATTAAAGACAAGAAAAAATTGAGCAACACTCCCATTGAAAAGGTAAAGAGTGATCTGTTTCCTCGAGGCATATTTCCACTGCGCATTCAAAGAAAGATTTTGTTGCCACAATCTAAAAGAAGTAGTAATAACAAGACATCAAACAAAATAGATGATTTTGCTGGTCTGAAACCAGCACAGAAAGATAAACTATGTATATGCTTAACAAAGCAAAGCCTACAAATCAAAATGCACAGTGTTCTAGAACTCGTAAAACGTTTGTACAAAGATACCTATCCTGTGCAATTAAAGAAATGTCTTCCAAGGCTAATTACACCTGGTGAAGGATTCAAAAAGCCAAGATCGTTGTATATATCTTTTATCGAACAGGAGTCTGTTGATCGTTTAGAATTCAACTTCAAGCACAAACAGATTATTCATCTCTGGGCACAGGACACACTGTATGAAAAGTCAGTCAAAATGCTGTTTGCTAAAGGACCAAATGTGTCGCCAATACGTAAATCAAATGGAGTTCAAATTGTAACTGTAGGTATGGAAACATCTTTCATTAACAATGATGTTAGAGACAAAATGGAATGGCATATTACGAGAAAAAAACTAGAGAATAATTGGGGCTTTCCATTACATATTCAGAAATCAATGGATACATTTATTCCATCGGCTCCGAAATTGGTTTCCTCTGAGCTAAAGCCACATTGTATTCATGATATAATTGTGACATCAACTGAACCACTTATTATAAGTGCTGAAGATGGAAATAGATTGGAAATGAATACAAAGAAAAAGATCATAAATCAAAAATGGGGTCTCCCAAATCTTATTCAGACATCCTTGAAGGACTTAATTACTCCAACGCCATCACTACAAAGTGACACATTACAGTCAGGAAGCATAAAAGGAAGTAAAACATTCACTCACAATGTCATAGATCTTAATTCAAAAATTACTGCAGGGCACAAGAAGGAAAAGTTCCCTTCACTGCTTTGCCAGAAAGTTTATAAAAGAGCAAACTTTAAGAAGATAAGTGCATTCCCAGATTCTTCCAATCTCAAATCAGAATGTAAAGATAAACTAAATATGTGTTTATTAAAGCAAACTCTTGATATTAAAACACATAATTTACCTGACATTGTACAGGGATTTTATGAACGTACTTACCCTACAGCAGCAAAAAAAGAATTACCAAAACTTATTGTTTCCAATGAAGGTTGCAAAAAACAAAGACCATGGTGCCTACCATTTATTGAACAAGATGTTATTGATCATTTAGAGCTGAACTTAAAGCACAAGCAGATTATCCACCTTTGGAGACTTGAAACTGTATATGATAAATCAATCAAAATGATGATTCCGAAAGGACCACCTATGCCTCCTGCAATCAAAGCAAGTGAAACTAAAGTAGAACCTGTGGGTATGGAAAGCACTTTCATTGAATATGATGTTAGGAGCAGAATAGAATGGCACATTACACAGCAGAAACTTCAACAGAACTGGGGCTTACCGTTGCATATTCAATTGTCAGCAGAAACCTTTATTCCCCCTGCTCCAAAACTGATTCCATCCCATCTATATCTACAGTTTAGCTTTGAAGTAATTGTTGCTCCAACTGAAATGACATTTCTAAGTAAAGGACTTAGGAAATTATTAGAACTTAATACAAAGAAGAAGATAATAAATCACAAATGGGGTCTTCCAATACTTATTCAGTCTTCATTAAGAAAGTTCATAGCCCTTTCTACATCAAGAAAAGATTTAGTGTTACAGTCAGGAATAGTCGAAGCCAACAAAACAGAACCCAGCAATATTGATAGAAGAAGTAGGATGAGAATTCCTTCGCAAATGCACAAAAGTAAAGATGGTAGCAAAGACACAACACCGAGCAAAACAGCTGAAGTGGCCATTTTGTTCAACTTCAAACAAGAGTATACAGATAAACTTAATATGTGCTTCGGAAAAATGTGTCTAGAAATTAACATGCATTGTTTACCAGAAATAGTAAAAGAATCTTATAAAAAAAATTATCCTTCCATGTCAAAGAAGCTATTAAGGAAGATTATTGCACCTGGTGATGTATATAAAAAGCCACGTTCATTATATATAGCGTTTATTGAGCAGAGTGCAGTTGATCGTTTGGAGCTGAACCTAAAGCATAAACGCATTTGCTATCTCTGGGGACTTGTAACCCTAAATGATAAATCATTGGAAATGATGATCGCTGAAGTGCCACCTATGCCTCCAGCAATCGAGTCAAGTGGAGCTAAAATAGAACAAGTGGGTAGGGAAACAACATTCATTGATCGCAAAGTGAGAGACAACTTTGAAAGATATGTTATGCAGAAAAAACTCCAGAAAACCTGGGGATTACCATTAGATGTTCAGATATCAGAAGAAGCATTTATTCCACTTGCTCCAAAGCTAATCCCATCCCAGTTAAAACAAGAGCCTGCTTTTTCAGTCGTAGTTATTTCACCCGAGCTGCCATTTCTTCGTAATGAGCATAAGAAAATATTGGAGATGAATACAAAGAAAAAGATGATCAATTACAGATGGGGTCTTCCTAATCTTATCCAATCCTCTTTGAATAAGTTTATAACTACTGTTCCAGATGCATGCTGCAACATTAATGTGGGCAATAAAGAAAACAAAATGTTTCTTCACAACACATTGACAGCAATCAGAAGGGGGAAATCATCAGCGCTACAATATGAAAAGAATAACAAAAGCAAGAAAACTAAAAAAATGGATGAGAAATTTTCACTTGCGAACTTCAAACCAGAATTGAAAGACAAACTTGAAATTTGTTTAACAAAGCTGTCTCTGGAGATTAAGACCGGGTTCTTACCTAAAATGTTAAAGGAATTTTATAAAAATAGCTATCCTTCGCAATCGAGGCAATCTTTGCCAAAGCTCATAGCACTTGGTAAAGGACTAAAAAAGCCAAGGCCGCATTGTTTACCATTTATTGAACAGAATGCTGTTAATCACTTGGAGATGAATTTAAAGCACAAACTGATTACCCATCTATGTAAATTTCCAAATCTTTATCAAGAATCAATTGAAATAATGATGTCTAAAGGTCCATCTGAACCTCTAATCATCAAGAGAAGTACAGCTCTAGTATACCCTGTTGGTAAAGAAACAAGGTTCGTTGATGATAAAGTTAGAGACAGACTGGAATGGCACATTACACAGAAGAAACTTCAAAATGGTAATTGGGGATTACCATTACTTATTCAGAAATCACAAGAAACATTTATTCCACCTGCTCCAAAGCTAATTCCTTCGGAGCTAAAACCACCGCCTGGTTTTCCTTTGGTTTTTGTTTCACCTGAAATGGTTTTCTTAATCTCAGAACATAGAAAAAGACTTGAGCTGAATACAAGAAAAAGAATCCTAAATTACAAGTGGGGCCTCCCCAGTGCTATTCAATCATCTTTAAGTAATTTCCTAGCTTCTCCTATGCTGCAATCTGAAGTGTTGGAAAAAAGCAAAATATCTTCCAGCAATAGTCAAATGGAAGATGTACAAGTAGATGCCTCAATTAACACATTTTTACAGACGAAGAAAATAAAACTGTCTTCAAAACAGAGTCAGAAATATAGCAGTAATCTGAAACCTTGCAATGTAGAAGAGATACGGCTTTCCCCTATACTCAACCAAGAAAGTAAGAACAAGGTAGAAATATGTTTGATAAAACAGTGCCTTGAAATTAAAAATAGTGGTCTTCCAGAAATAGTGAATGAGATGTATAAAGCCACCTACCCTTCTGATGCGCGACAATCAAGCACGTGGAACAAGGCTTCAGCTATTGAAGGCTTTTATTAGCAAACAATGGAACTAACTAACACGAGTACACCAGTTCAGACTGGAGGGGTCCCGCCGGAGCAGAGGGTCTTATACCTCTCCCCAGGAGGCGGGGCCCGACCGGGATGTGCCATAACAACATCTACCACAGGTAAACACCCTAACCCAACAACATTATACAACCCCCACAGTGGCAACCCCCTAACCCAACAGTAACATAGGAATAACCCACAGTGGTAACCAACGATGGTTCACCACATTCACCCCTCCTTTAAAAACAAAGGCCGGCGGGGTGCGAAAACAGGTCACATATGTACAAAATTCACAAGTCCAGACGGTCTGGAGGACCGCACCGTCGCTGTGATCTCCTCAACACCGGTTGCGACACTGGAGCAGGTGCTTGCGGTGGCGTTCTCTCCAAAACAGCGTCCGGCTGTCCCCTCGAGGACTCCCGGGCCGGTTGACCCTGGTGAGGCGATGGTGCAGGGGATCCTGGAACCTTCTGTGGTGGCGCCGATCTCCGAGTCTCAGGCAAGCTGTACATGGGAGTATAACTGTTATGCACTGGTCCCGGTGCTGACCGCGCCACGTCTGGGGAAGAAATAAGTGATAGGGGATTCGTGACAGGAGGTATGGGAGCGACAGGAGTTGCTACGTCCCCTGCGGGCGCCAGGTCTCGAATGGAGACTGTGTCCTCTCGCCCGTCAGGATATGCCACATAGGCATACTGAGGGTTGGCGTGGAGGAGTTGGACCGGTTCGACCAAGGGGTCGGACCTGCGGACCCTCACATGTCGCCGCAGAAGGACGGGTCCTGGGTACGTCAACCAGGCTGGTAAGGAGATCCCCGAGGACGACTTCCGAGGGAATGAGAACATCCTCTCGTGGGGAGTAGCATTGGTTGCCGTACACAGGAGGGAACGGATGGAATGAAGTGCATTTGGAAGGACCTCCTGCCAACGGGAGACTGGAAGGCCCCTGGATTTCAGCGCCAGTAGGACAGCCTTCCAGACTGTAGCATTCTCCCTCTCCACCTGTCCGTTACCCCTAGGGTTGTAGCTCGTGGTTCTACTAGAGGCAATCCCGTATGAGAGCAGGAATTGCCTCAAGTCGTTACTCATGAACGACGAGCCCCTGTCGCTATGTATGTAGCAGGGGTACCCGAACAGGGTAAAAAGATCACTGAATGCCTTAATCACTGTGGCAGTCGACGTGTCCGCACAGGGGACAACAAACGGGAACCGGGAGTACTCATCTATTATATTGAGAAAATAGACATTCCGGTCCGTTGAGGGAAGGGGGCCCTTAAAATCCACACTCAGCCTCTCGAAGGGGCGAGTGGCCTTGACCAATTGTGCCCGGTCCGGTCGATAAAAGTGCGGTTTGCATTCCGCGCAAATCCGACAGCTTCTTGTCACTGACCTGACATCCTCCACCGAGTAGGGCAGGTTCTGGGCTTTCACGAAGTGGTAGAGTCGGGTGACTCCAGGGTGGCACAGGTCATTGTGGAGGGCCTTCAAGCGGTCCTCCTGCATGATGGCGCATGTTCCGCGCGAGAGGGCATCCGAGGGCTCATTGAGCTTCCCTGGACGATACATAATATCGTAATTATAGGTGGAGAGCTCAATTCTCCACCGCAAGATCTTATCGTTCTTGATCTTGCCCCTCTGCGTGTTACTGAACATAAACGCCACGGATCGTTGATCCGTGATCAGGGTGAATCGCTTCCCCGCCAGGTAATGGCGCCAGTGTCTGACGGCCTCCACAATGGCCTGAGCCTCCTTCTCCACCGCTGAGTGCCGAATTTCGGGGCCTTGAAGGGTCTGGGAAAAGAACGCGACGGGCCTGCCTGCCTGGTTTAGTGTGGCGGCTAGGGCAAAATCAGATGCATCACTTTCCACCTGGAAAGGGATGGATTCATCCACCGCGTGCATCGTGGCTTTCGCAATGTCGCTTTTCAAAGCCTTGAAGGCCAATTGGGCCTCCGGCGTGAGTGGGAAGGTCGTGGACTTGATGAGCGGACGAGCTTTGTCCGCGTAGTTGGGGACCCACTGCGCATAATACGAAAAGAAGCCGAGGCATCTCCTCAGTGCTTTTGTGCTAGCGGGCAAGGGAAGTTCAGTAAGGGGGCGCATACGGTCTGGATCAGGGCCGATGACCCCGTTTTCCACCACGTATCCAAGGATAGCTAACCTGCGCGTACGGAATACGCACTTCTCCCTGTTATAGGTCAGATTCAGGCGAGATGCAGTGCGCAGAAAGTGTTGGAGATTCGTGTCATGGTCCTGCTGGTCATGGCCGCAGATGGTGACGTTATCCAGGTACGGGAAGGTAGCCCGCAACCCGTTCTGGTCCACCATTCGGTCCATAGCACGCTGGAAGACCGAGACCCCATTGGTGACACCAAATGGAACCCTGAGAAAATGGTATAGACGACCATCCGCCTCAAAAGCCGTGTATTGTCGGTCCTCTGGGCGGATGGGGAGTTGATGGTAGGCAGACTTAAGGTCTATGGTAGAGAACACCCGGTACTGCACAATCTGATTGACCATATCAGAAATGCGCGGGAGAGGATACGCATCCAGCTGCGTATAACGGTTAATGGTCTGACTGTAGTCGATGACCATCCGAGGTTTGTTCCCGCTTTTAACCACCACGACCTGCGCTCTCCACGGACTAGCACTGGCCTGTATGATCCCTTCCTTGAGGAGCCGCTGAACCTCAGATCTGATAAAGATCCGGTCTTCAGCGCTGTAACGCCTACTCTTAGTAGCGATGGGCTTGCAGCCTGGTACCAGATTCTTAAATAAAGAAGGTGTGGTGATTTTTAGTGTGGAGAGATTGCATGCGGGGCGCTTTGGGCAATTTGGAGGCTGCGGCTGATTCCCTACTGCCAGTGAAGGGAGTGGCCCACCGTACTGTAGGATCACACTCTTCATGTGGACCATAAAATTTAGTCCGAGGAGAATTGGCGCACAAAGGTGCGGTAACACAAGGAGCCTGTATTGCTCGTAAATTGTGCCCTGTACCTCTAGGGTTACCATACACCGTCCTTGGATCGGTACAGACCGGGACCGTGATGCCATGGAAATTGTCTGTTTGGCAGGTAGAACCCGGAGTCCACACCTTTTTGCAGTGTCAGGGTGAATAAAACTCTCGGTGCTCCCACTGTCAAACAGACAATACACAGTACGACCATTTACAAACAAACAAAGAACAAAGAACAATACAGCACAGGAACAGGCCCTTCGGCCCTCCAAGCCCGCGCCGCTCCCCGGTCCAGGATTGAATCCTGAATCCAGGATCCCCGCCCAATTTTCCAGCCTATCTACATACCAATATCCTATCCACCGAGCTGTCCCTCACAGCTACGATGCTTTGTTCATTACAACCTATTAACTTACCCCCACCCCCCCATTCCAGACCATGTGATCTCCAGGGAGAGGCGAAAACCCAGAGTGAAAAACCCCAGGGCCAATATGGGGAAAAAAAAAAAAATCTGGGAAATTCCTCTCCGACCCCCTGAGGCGATCGAAACGAGTCCAGGAGATCACAATGGCCCCGATCGGAAAATGCTTCCCAACCCTAGTCATTTCCACTTCCACGAACACCATATGAATTCCCTGCCCCCGAGACAGGTTCCCAACTATCCGCAGTCTCACTCTGTACTGGCACCAGCAAGATGATCATAGAATGAAGCCTTGAAACGAGAAACCAGGAACAATTAGCCCGCGCCGCTCCCTGGTCCAAACTAGACCACTCTTTTGTATCCCTCCATTCCCACTCCGTTCATATAACTGTCTAGATAAGTCTTAAACGTTCCCAGTGTGTCCGCCTCCACCACCTTGCCCGGCAACACATTCCAGGCCCCCACGACCCTCTGTGTGAAATATGTCCTTCTGATATCTGTGTTAAACCTCCCCCCCTTCACCTTGAACCTATGACCCCTCGTGAACGTCACCACCGACCCGGGGAAAAGCTTCCCACCGTTCACCCTATCTATGCCTTTCATAATTTTATACACCTCTATTAAGTCTCCCCTCATCCTCCGTCTTTCCAAGGAGAACAACCCCAGTTTCCCCAATCTCTCCTCATAACCAAGCCCCTCCATACCAGGCAACATCCTGGTAAACCTCCTCTGTACTCTCTCCAAAGCCTCCACTTTGTTTAACTGGAGTGAGAGTGGGGGAGAGAGTCTTAGCAGGAGTGCTGAGAGTAAGCTAAGAAGTGATTTAATTATTCATTTATTCATTTAAGGGTATTCCTAGTATATTTCGCGGGCTTTTTTCAGGGTTTTGAATTGAGGAAGTGAGGTCAGCTGAAGGGGATTCTGGGAGGTTGAGTCTTAGTATAAAAGGCAGTTACCTGGGGGGTTCGATCTCTTTGTTTAACTGGAGTGAGAGTGGAGGAGAGAGTCTTAGCAGGAGTGCTGAGAGTAAGCTAAGAAGTGATTTAATTATTCATTTATTCATTTAAGGGTATTCCTAGTATATTTCGCGGGCTTTTTTCAGGGTTTTGAATTGAGGAAGTGAGGTCAGCTGAAGGGGATTCTGGGAGGTCGAGTCTTAGTATAAAAGGCAGTTACTTGGGGGGTTCGTCGGGAGCATAAAAAGCCGTCTGCACTATACAGCGGGCAGCGTCGGGAGTGGGCAGTGGAGTGAGTGGGGAGCAGAGTGTGCATTATAAGGGCTTTGGCTCACAGGGCTTGGGCTAAAAGGGCAAGGCAAGGCTAGTTATTTTTTACCCAACCCTATAAAGGATAAGGGCAGGTATGAGTGATCGGCCAGTTCAGTGCTTCCGATGTGGGATGTGGGAGTTTCTGCAAACACCGAGCTTCCCAGAGGTTCACATATGTGCCAGGTGCGTGGAACTGCAGCTCTTGAGAGACCGTGTTAGGGAACTGGAGCTGCAGATCGCTGACCTTAGCCTAGTCAGGGAAAATGGGAGAAAAATTGACAGCAGTTATAGGCAACTAGTTACACCGGGGCATCGGGAGAATGACACGTGGGTCACAGTTAGGAGGAGTAAAGGGCAGAAGGGTAAAGTACAAGGGAGGTCTCCAGTGGCGGTCTCTCAAAATAGGAAGGGCTTGGTGACAGGTGTGAGAGGGGAGGGGAGTGGACAGTTAGAAGAAGGGTCACCTGTGGTTGTCCCACTCCAAAACAGGTACATTGTTTTAGATAGTGTGGAGGAGTGTGCCTCTCCAGGGGTAAGACACAGTGACCAGGTCACTGGCACACAGTCAGGCTCTGTGGCCCGGAAAGGGAAGAGAGGGGTTAGGAGAGCGATAGTGGTGGGGGATGCGTCAGTTAGAGGGACAGACAGGCGATTCTGTGGGGGCGAACGGGACTCCAGGATGGTAGTCTGCCTACCTGGTGCTGGGGTCACGGATGTCTCCGAGCGGATAGGAGGCATTTTAAAAGGGGAAGATAAAGAAACGGATGTCATTATACACATTGGTGGAAATGACGTAGATAGGAAGAGTAGGGGGGTCCTAAGGGAGCAATTCAGGGAGTTGGGAAATAGGTTAAAAAGTAGGGTCACTAGGGTGGCCATCTCTGAGCTGCTCCCAATGCCTCGTGCCAGTGAGGATAAGAATAGGGAGTTGGTTCAAATGAATGCCTGGCTAAAGGACTGGTCCAGGAGGGAGGGCTTTATTTTCATAGACCAATGGGAGGTTTTCAGGAGAGGATGGCACCTGTACAAGAGGGAGGGGTCACAACTAAGTTGGAAGGGCACAAATATCCTGGCTGGGAGCTTTGCTAATGCAGTTCGGGGGGGTTTAAACTAGTGTGGCAGGGGGGTGGGGATCAAACTATTAGGTCTATAAGTGTGGTGGCTGGGGACGAGCTTGGGGCTGGGACAATGCTGGCAAAGAAGAAGAGCACTCTGGGGGAGGACGACCTCACTGAGCCTGGGGGTCTGGAGTGCTTATACTTCAATGCAAGGAGCGTAGCAGGTAAAACAGACGAACTTGGGGCCTTAATGCGCACGAGGAATTTGGATGTGGTTGCGGTGACGGAGACTTGGTTGAAAGAGGGACAGGACTGGCAGCTGAATATTCCAGGGTACAAGTGTTTTAGGCGAGACAGAGGAGGGGCCAAAAGAGGTGGGGGAGTAGCGGTATTGGTTGGAGAGCATATTACAGCGGTGCAGAGGGAGGACAATTCGGAGGAGTCGTGTAGCGAGTCACTCTGGGTGGAGCTTAGAAACAGGAAAGGCGCAGTCACTATGTTGGGGGTGTACTACAGGCCCCCCAACAGCCCAAGGGAAGTGGAAGAATGGATATGTCAGGAGATACTGGATAGGTGCAGGAAATATAGGGTTGTTGTAGTGGGAGACTTCAATTTCCCTGGTATAGACTGGAAATCGCTGAGGGCAGGGACTCTGGATGGTGAGGCATTTGTAAAATGTGTACAGGAGGGTTCGTTGGAACAATATGTGGACAGCCCAACTAGAGAGGGGGCTATACTGGACCTGGTGCTGGGGAATGAGCCCGGTCAGGTCTTCAAAGTTTTGGTCGGGGAACATGTGGCAAATAGTGACCACAATTCTGTTAGCTTTAGGATAGTGATGGAAAAGGATGAGCGGTGTCCCAAGGGTAAGGTGTTGGATTGGGGGAAGGCTAACTTTATTGGGATCAGGCAGAAATTGGCAGCTCTTGATTGGGAGAGGCTGTTTGAGGGTAAATCCACATCTGGTATGTGGCAGTCTTTTAAGGAACGGTTGTTAGGGCTACAGGACAAGCATGTGCCTGTAAAAAAGAAGGATAGGAAGGGTAGGATTAGAGAACCGTGGATAACCAGGGAAATTGAGGGACTGGTCAAAAGGAAAAGAGAGGCGTATGTTCGGTCCAAGCAGCTAAAAACGGAGGGAGCTCTGGAGGAGTATAATGAAAGTAGGAAAATACTCAAACGGGGAATTAGAAGAGCAAAAAGGGGTCACGAAATGTTCTTGGCAGACAGGATTAAGGAGAATCCCAAGGCATTTTATTCATACGTTAGGAACAAAAGGGTTGTAAGGGAAAAAATCGGACCTCTCAGGGACAAAAGTGGGGACTTATGCTTGGAGCCCAAAGAGGTAGGGGAGATCCTAAATGAATACTTTGCGTCGGTATTCACTAAGGAGAGGGATGTGTTGACTGGGAGTGTCTCGGAGGGGAGTGTTGAACCGTTGGAGAAAATCTCCATTACAAAGGAGGAAGTGTTAGGTTTGTTAGAGAATATAAAGACTGACAAATCCCCAGGGCCTGATGGAATCTATCCAAGGCTGCTCAGGGAGACGAGAGGTGAAATAGTTGGGCCTCTGACGCAAATCTTTGTCTCGTCACTGGACACAGGTGAGGTCCCAGAGGATTGGAGGATAGCCAATGTGGTCCCGTTATTTAAGAAGGGTAGGAAGGATAACCCGGGTAATTATAGGCCGGTGAGCTTGACGTCCGTGGTGGGGAAGTTGTTGGAGAAGATTCTTAAAGATAGGATGTATGCGCATTTAGAAAGGAATAAACTCATTAACGATAGTCAACATGGTTTTGTGAGAGGGAGGTCATGCCTCACGAACCTGGTGGTGTTTTTTGAAGAAGTGACTAAAATGGTTGACGAAGGAAGGGCCGTGGATGTTGTCTATATGGACTTTAGTAAAGCGTTTGACAAAGTCCCTCATGGTAGGCTAGTGAAAAAGGTTGGATCCCATGGGATAAAGGGGGAGGTGGCTAGATGGGTGGAGAACTGGCTTGGTCACAGAAGACAGAGGGTGGTAGTGGAAGGGTCTTTTTCCGGCTGGAGGCCTGTGACTAGTGGTGTACCGCAGGGCTCTGTATTGGGACCTCTGCTGTTTGTGATTTATATAAATGATCTGGAAGAAGGAGTAACTGGGGTGATCAGTAAGTTTGCGGACGACACAAAACTGGCAGGACTTGCAGATAGTGAGGAACATTGTCAGAGGCTACAGAAGGATATAGATAGGCTGGAAATTTGGGCAAGGAAATGGCAGATGGAGTTCAATCCTGATAAATGCGAAGTGATGCATTTTGGTGGGAATAATGTAGGGAGGAGCTACACGATAAATGGAAGAACCATAAAGGGTGTAGAGACGCAGAGGGACCTGGGTGTGCAAGTCCACAGATCTTTGAAGGTGACGTCACAGGTGGAGAAGGTGGTGAAGAAGGCATATGGCATGCTTGCCTTTATAGGACGGGGCATAGAGTATAAAAGTTGGGGTCTGATGTTGCAGATGTATAGAACGTTGGTTCGGCCGCATTTGGAATACTGCGTCCAGTTCTGGTCGCCACACTACCAGAAGGATGTTCATCATGGAATTATCAAGCCTGTGGTGCTTTGTCTGGTCCAGAGAGATCGACGCCACCGTTGGCCCCTGGGCGTCACTACATGCAGCCGAGGTTGATACTGAGGACCCCTGCTGGTCGCTCCTAGTCGTCGTTGACCATGATGGCTGCCCCCATGAATCGCACGTGGGTGAGGGCGCCAAACGTAGCGACTCCTGGTGGTCTTCCTCCTCCTCCGTCAGCCACGATGGCGCCGTCCTGGATTCGCACGTGGTCGGACCTCGTGGGTACTGCGACGCCGAAGGAGATTGTCTCCGCTCTGGAGGGTCACAGGCTGCACTGCCGTTTTTGGGCTTTGACCTGCAAACTTTAGCATAGTGGCCCTTTTTACCACACTGGCTGCAGATCGCCGTTTTTGCTGGACACTGTTGCCGTGAATGCTTGGCCCCGCCGCAAAAATACCATCGCTGGCCGCCTGGAGCTGCCGCCGTCGTCGGATCGATATGGGAGCGCGAGCCCGTGGGGCGAGGAGGGATTTGTGCTTGCTCTTGCCACGTTGTCTCCACGTGGTCTTCGGGGTACAGAGCCAAGCTTTTCGACGCTGCCTCCAGCATCTCAGCCATCTCCATCGCTTGGGTCAAGTTGAGGTTCCCTTTCTCTAATAACTTAAGCCGGATGTACGAGGACCCTACCCCTGCTACGAACGCATCTCGGGCGAGGTCGTACATATATTGCTCTGCTGACACATCTTTACAGTCGCAACCCCTGGCAAGCTGCAAGAGCTCATTGGCGTAGTCCTCCATGGTTTCGCCCGACTGCCGACGTCGTGTAGCGAAGAGGTAACGAGCGTGGATCTCGTTGGGTGGTCTCGTGTATCGTTTCTTCAAGAGCTCGATAGCCCTCGGGTAAGTGGTGGCCGCACGAATCGCAAGATAAATCGTGTCGCTTACCCTCGCGTGGAGGACCTGGAGTTTGTCGTTGTCTGTAGTAACAGCTGCAGAGGCTGCCAGGTAGTCTTCGAAACACTTCCACCAGTGGTCGAAGGTGTTAGCGGCACCGACCGCACGTGGGTCCAGCGCCAGACGCTCTGGTTTTAATATTTGTTCCATACTCCCTTTTTACTGTTGAGAGTTTTATGTTTGCTAATAAAATTGATGCGCGACAATCAAGCACGTGGAACAAGGCTTCAGCTATTGAAGGCTTTTATTAGCAAACAATGGAACTAACTAACACGAGTACACCAGTTCAGACTGGAGGGGTCCCGCCGGAGCAGAGGGTCTTATACCTCTCCCCAGGAGGCGGGGCCCGACCGGGATGTGCCATAACAACATCTACCACAGGTAAACACCCTAACCCAACACCATTATACAACCCCCACTGTGGCAACCCCCTAACCCAACAGTAACATAGGAATAACCCACAGTGGTAACCAACGATGGTTCACCACACCTTCAATGTCAAAAAAGCCTTTTTCAAAACCAGTTGCCCCTGGCAAAAGATTTAGTAAGCCAAGATTGTCATACATATCTTTTATTGAACAGGATGCTGTTAATCATTTAGAACTGAACTTAAAGCACAAATTGCTTACCCATCTCTGGGGATATACAACCTAATATGAACAATCGATGGCAATTATGATTCCAAAAGTACCACCGGAGCCTCCAGTGATCAAAGCAAATGGAGTCCAAATAGAATTTGTGGGTCAGGAAACAACCTTCATTGACAATAAAACTAAGGACTTAATAGAATGGCACATAACACAGAAGAAACTTCAGCACAACTGGGATTTTCCACTCCATGTTCGAAGATCACAAGAAAACTTTATTCCACCTGCCCCAAAATTAATTCCATCACAGTTAAAACAAGAGGTTTTTTTGGTGAAGATCTGTGTGCCGGTTGAACGGCCCTTCCTTAGTAATGGACACCGGAAAATACTAGAAAGGAATACAAGAAAAAGAATTATAAGTTGCACATGCGACATTCCGAAGATCATTCAGTTATCTGTAAAGAATTTTATACCTGTTGTCCCAAAAACAGAAGATTTAATTCTACAGCCACAAGATGCGGCAATGCCCATTTTCATTGTGCCTACTTCAGACAGTATTATCCAATTAAGAAAATTGCCTTTATCAAAGTATCAAAAAAGCACAGAAGTGGAAAAAAATATCGAGGTATTTTCTTCTGATAATCACGGCGTTACATGTAGAGGTTCTATAGATTTCTGCTTAATAAAGCAGTGTTTAGAAATTAAAACAGAGCACCTACCTGAACTGGTAATGAATGCCTACAGTGCTCTCAATGCTCAGACATCAAAGAAGATTTTGCCTAAAGCTATTTTACCTGGCATAGGTTTTAAAAAACAAAGATCAACATATATGCCTTTTATTGAACAAAAAGCAATTGATCGTTTGGAATTGAATTTAATGCACAAACAGATTACACATCAGTGGGGATTTCCAACTCCCTATAAAGGATCATTGGAAATGATGATTCCAGTGGTCCCAGCATTGCCTCCAATAATCAAAGCCAGTGGAGCTCAAATAGAGCCTGTGGGTATGGAAAACAACTTCCTTTACAAGAAAATAAGAGACAAGCTCGAACTGCACATAACACAGAAGAAACTTCAGTACAATTGGGGCTTACCTTTGCACATTCAAAGATCGCTAGAAGTCTTAATTCCACCTGCTCCAAAACTTATTCTAACCCAGTTAAATTCCCAGCTTGATAGTGCAATAGCTGTTGCTCCTTTTGAACCGGCATTTGTTACTGACGAACATAGGCAAACCCTGAATCAAAATATAAAGAAAAGGATCATAAATCAAAATTGGGGTCTTCCAAAAGTTATTAACTCATCTTTAAAGCAGTTTATGGGTCCTACTCCATATGATGAAAGCTTCGTCCAACAATCAGAAAATGTTAAAGAAAGCAGCACAGTATTCAATAGTGCCAATTTGGGTAGAAGTTATGAAATATTTTCTCGGGGCACAACCTTGCGACTGAAAGGAGGAAAATTAGGTTCACAACTTGGAACAGACGAAATGCACATAAATAAAGTGAAAGAGATAGCTGCCAGTGTTATCCTTAGATTAAAGTCTGACAAAAACCTTGATATGAGTGTGCTAAGGCAGTGTCTGGAAATTAAAACTGCATGCTTGCCTAAACTGGTAGAAGAGTTCTACAAATGTACCTATCCTTCAGTGTCAAAGAAATCTTTACCAAAGCTTATTGCACCTGGGAAGGGATTTAAAAAATCAAGAATCAGGTATATACCTTTTACTGAACAAGATGATATTGATCAGATAGAAATGAACTTGAAGCACAGGCAACTTTTATATCTCTGGGGACTTGAAACACAGTATGAAAAGTCAGTAGAAATGATGATTCCCAAGGGACCACCCATTCCTCCATCAATTAAGGCTAGTAGATTTCAAATTAATTCTGCTCCTATGTCTTATTCTATCTTCATTAGAATAGTTAATACAGCTTGCACCGATTTCTGGTGTGGAGCTGAGAGGTCCGGAAATCTGGCGGCCGGACACTCGTAGAGGCCATGGCACCCAGCGGGGAACCTGCTAAATGGCCTCCACGTGAGTCTCTCGGCAGCGCAGCGGGCTGGGAGAATTGCCCACCCCTTCTCCTGGAGTCCTGTGTACACTTTTGGTCTCCTTACCAAAGAAAGGGAATACTGCCCCAGAGGGATTGCAGTGATGATTCGACCGGCTGATTCCTGGGAATCAGGATTGTCCTATAGGAAAGATTAAGTAGCCTATATTCCCTTACAGTTTCGAAAAGTGAGAGATGATCTCATTGAAACATGTAAAATTCTTAAAGGGCTTGAAAGGTCATTGCTGGGAAGATGTTTCTCTGGCTGGAGAGCATAGAACAAGAGGTCACAGTCTTAGAATAAGGGAATGGCAATTTTGGACAAAGATGAAAAATATTTACTCAAAGAGTTTGTATCTTTAGAAACTCCACCTGAGAAGGCTGTGGATGATTGTTGGTTGAGTAAATTCAAGTGAGAGATCTTGGATACCAAAGAGTTAAGGGATATGGGATACTCACTGAAGTTGTTTAAAATCTCTCCTGTTAAACTTCCAGGTCATATGCAATCAATGCATGATTACACTAATAAGGAAGAACTAAATAAATGTCTGTATAACTTCAACTAATAGGTAGACATTGATCTTACCAGTACTTAAGTGATGAGGATGACTTTCATAGTTGGCATGCGTATCAGATTTCTTATCACACACCACCCTCTTTGGTATTTAGTTGCTGTCTCTTCATTATAACCTTCAGGTCTCCTGTACCACTGGGTCTCCTTCTGGGTCTCTCTCAAAGGCACTGATCATGTTACCATTCTCTGCCTTGGGAAACCACAGTTCCGATGATTTCCATATTGTCTCCTTTTACCATCGAATTTGAGTGCTAATTTTCACATTCTAAGATATTCTATTCTCTATTGGTACACTAGCTCTCTGGAGAGACATTTGTTTGTGTTACATCACTTCTTACAGCACTCAATGTCCGAGTGAATCTATGCAAGTCTATCACGCCACATATGTTAATTTACAGGAGCAGGCATTGCCACACCTGCATAGCATTCTTTTATTATGTCAATGAATTTCTAACTCTTCAGGACTTACTTTCTAAATTATCAATCTGATGTATCATTGCTGCATATTTTATTTATTTTACGATCTAAGGCACCCAATCTAAATTTATTTCTTATCCTGTAGTGTACTTTCAGGATAATAAAAAATGCCCCCAATGACTGTATGCATGTACTGATGTTGTATTCTTGAGCCTTACTTTCGAGAAAGGTCGCAGATAACATCACTGAATTGTATTGAATCAATACATCTCAGTTTAACATCTCATCCGAAAGACGATTGAGTAATTACTTGCACCATATCTTATAGTGTTTGCACCTTAACCCCTTAACCTCTCTTTAAGCCATTGAATGTAATGTCGAACAGAATTAATTTGATGGCATCAATAACATGAATGAAAACTATAGCACCTTTAGAAACCAAGTCATGCAGACTGTACATTATTTTGAATGGCACAGAACTTGATAACAGATACAGATTGCATCATAGATTTGAGTTCATACTTAATTTATATTTTTCTGTTTTAGTCTATTACCGATGTGAGAGTCCAGTGGTATTTCACACAGTACACGAGGAAGAATAAAACAAGAAAACGTGAAACGGGTAATGTATGTGTAATATTCAGTTTTTAATAGCCATTTATTACTTGCCAGAGTGAAATCCTAATAACATGGAAAATTGTTTTCTTGAATTGCAGGTTCATCAGCAGGATTTCACAAGACAGGACATCGATGAAGTAAATGAATATCTTTTTGCCTGCTGATATGATTTCATATCATCACGTGTAACATTTCACTTGCTTCAATAAACATCAAAATGGCAAAGTGAATCATTCCTGATCGCCTTGTAGATCATTGCAAAAATAATTTGAAAAGAGATTGTGAATGCGAAATAGTGACAGTCAGTCTTGAAACATTCACATACCAGCAACTTTAAATTTCACATAGGGTGGAATTTTACACTCTTGCTGACAAATTTGCAAGGGGACGTTGATGATGGGGGTTGTTAAATCCAACTTGTAGTCTGCCTACATGGTCCCTCGTAATCATAATTATGTGAGGAGAGTGGGGGTTGATATATATGCTGGATCATGCCCCTTTAAGAGAATGGGTCAGGTGACCTGGAACTCAAGCTCCACCCTGGATGGTGCTTGCCCAGGCAGAATGTGCTACGATGAAGATTATTGTCATAAACTGTTCCACTCACTCCCACTCACCTGACGAAGGAGCAGCGCTCCGAAAGCTAGTGGCGTTTGCTACCAAATAAACCTGTTGGACTTTAACCTGGTGATGTTAGACTCCTTACTGTGTTCTTCCATTGAGCCAATGTCTAATCCAATTTACTACCTCTCCATGTATCCCTAGCGACTGAACCTTCCTGACTAAACTCCCATGCGGGGCCTTGTCAAAGGCCTTACTGAAGTCCATGTCGACGACATCCACTGCCTTCCCTTCATCTACTTTCCTCGTAGTCTCCTTGAAAAACTCTAATAGATTGGTTAAACATGACCTACCGCGCACAAAGCCATGTTGACTCTCCCTAATAAGTCCCTGTCTATCCAAATATTTGTAGATCCTATCTCTTAATACTCCTTCCAATAATTTACCTACTACTGACGTCAAACTTACCGGCCTATAATTTCCCGCATTACTTTTTGATCCTTTTTTAAAGAACGGAACAACATGAGCTATTCTCCAATCATCCGGCACGTCACCCGTGGATACCGACATTTTAAATATATCTGCCAGGGCCACTGCAATTTCAACACTAGTCTCGTTGAAGGTCCGAGGGAATACCCTGTGCGGTCCTGGGGATTTATAGAACATAGAAAAGCTACAGCACAAACAGGCCCTTCAGCCCACAAGTTGCGCCGAACAATTTCCTTACCTTCGAGGCTCATCTATATCCCTCTATCTTACTAACCTCCATGAACCTATCCAAAAGTCTCTTGAAAGACTCAATCGAATCCGCTTTCACCACCACTACCGGCAGCCGATTCCACGCACCCACCACCCTCTGAGTGAAAAACTTACCCCTAACATCTCCTCTATACCTACTCCCCAGCACCCTAAACCTGTGGCCTCTCGTGACAACCATTTCAGCACTGGGTAAAAGCCTGTGAGAATCCACTCTATCAATACCTCTCAACATCTTATACACCTCTATTAGGTCACCTCTCATCCTTTGCCTCTCCAAGGAGAATAGACCTAGCTCTCTCAACCTATCCTCATAAGGCATAACACTTAATCCCGGCAACATCCTCGTAAATCTCCTCTGCACCCGTTCTATGGCTTCCACATCCTCTCTGTAATGAGGCGACCAGAACTGGGCACAGTACTCCAGGTGGGGTCTGACCAGGATCCTATACAGCTGCAGCATTATCTCCCGATTTCTAAACTCAATTCCTCTTGATGAAGGCCAGTATTCCATACGCCTTCTTAACCACAGCCTCTACCTGCGACGCCGCTTTGAGCGTCCTATGAACCCAGACCCCAAGATCCCCCTGTTCTTCCACACTGCCAAGCGTCTTACCCTTAATATATTCTTCCATCCTATTCGACCTGCCAAAATGAACCACCACACACTTATCTGGGTTGAAGTCCATCTGCCACTTCTCCGCCCAGTCTTGCATCTTATCTATGTGTCGTTGCAACTGCTGGCATCTCTCTGCACTATCCACAACACCTCCAACCTTTGTGTCATCAGCAAACTTGCCAACCCACTTCCACTTCCTCATCCAGGCCATTTATAAAAATCACAAAGAGCAAGGGTCCCTTAACAGATCCCTGGGGCACCCCACTGGTGATCGATCTCCACTCTGAAAAAGACCCATCTACAACCACGCTTTGCCTTCTGTGGGCAAGCCAGTTCTGAATCCACAAAGCAACGTCCCCTTGTATCCCATGCCCCTTCACTTTCTCCATAAGCCTTGCATGAGGCACCTTATCAAACGCCTTACTGAAATCCATATAAACCACTTCTACCGCTCTTCCCCCGTCTAAGTGTCCAGTCACATCTTCAAAAAGCTCAAATCAGACTCGTAAGGCATGATCTGCCTCGGACAAAGCCGTGCTGGCTACTTCTGATCATACTATTTCTTTCCAAATGTTCATAAATCCTGCCTCTCAGGATCTTCTCCATCAACTTACCTGCCACTGAGGTTAGACTCACCGGTCTATAATTTCCTGGGCTATCTCTTCTCCCTTTCTTGAATAACGGAACCACATCCGCCATCCTCCAATCCTCTGGAACCTCTCCCGTCTCCATTGACGATGCAAAGATCATCGCCTGAGGATCAGCAATCTCTTCCCTCGCCTCCCACAGTAACCTGGGGTACATCCCATCCGGTCCTGGCGATTTATCTCACTTGATGCTTTTCAACAGCTCCAACACATCCTCTTTCCTAATGCCCACATGCTCAATCTTCTCAGTCCACTGCAAGTCTGCGCTGCAACTACCAAGATCCTTTTCCACTGTGAATACTGAAGCAAAGTATTCATTGAGTACCTCTGCTATTTCAACCGGTTCAATACAGACTTTCCCACCGTCACATTTGATATGTCCTACTCCTTCACATCTTATCCTCTTACTCTTCACATACTTGCAGAATGCCTTGGGGTTTTCCTTTATCCTGTCTGCCAAGGCCTTCTCATGTCCCCTCCTGGCTCTTCTAATTTCCCTCTTTAGTTCCTTCCTACTCGTCGTATACTCTTCTAGATTTCGAACATTACCTAGCTCCCTGAACCTTTTGTAGGCTTTTCTTTTCTTCCTGGCTAAATCCGTTACAGCTTTCGTGCACCGCGGTTCCTGTAACCTCCCATAACTCCCCTGTCGCACTGGAACATTGCCGTGCAGAGCTCCAGACAAATTTTCCTTGAAAATTTGCCACATTTCTTCCATACATTTCCCTGAGAAAACCTCCTTCCAATTTATGCCTCTAATTTCCTGCCTAATCGCATCATAGTTGCCCTTACTCCAGATAAACACTTTCCTAGCTCGGCTGATCCTATCTCCCTCTAATGCGAGTGTAAAGGAGATAGAGTTATGATCACTATCCCCAAAATGCTCTCCCATTGATAGATCTGACACCTGCCCAGGTTCATTCCCTAATATCAAATCAAGCACAGCCTCTCCTCTTGTAGGCTTATCCACTTACAGTGTCAGGGAGCTCTCCTGAACACACCTAACAAACTCCTCTCCATCTAAACCCCTTACCCTAGGGATATTCCAATCGATATTTGGGAAATTAAAATCTCCCATCACAACCACTCTGTTATTATCACATCTCTCCAGAATCTGCTTCCCAATCTGCTCCTCCACATCTCTGCTACTATTGGGCGGCCTATAGAAAACACCCAGTAAAATTACCGACCCCTTCCTGTTCCTAACCTCCACCCACAGAGATTCCGTAGACAGTCCTTCCGTGGCAACCATCTTTTCTACAGCTGTGACACTATCCCTGATCAACATTGCCACTCCCCCACCTTTTTTGCATCCTTCCCTGTCCCTCCTGAAACATCTGAAACCCGGCACTTGAAGTACCCAGTCCTGACCCTGAGATAACCAAGTCTCTGTAATGGCCACCACATCACACTTCCAAGCAGCGATCCACACTCTGAGTTCATCCATTTTGTTCACTATACTCCTTGTGTTAAAATAAACACACGTCAACCCTTCGGTCTGAGAGCTCCCCTTCCCCTTCACCTGCCTATCCTCCCTCTCACACTGCCGACCAGCCCCTCTTACTTTTACTCTAACCTCCTCTCTCCCAGTCACCACATTTTGATTCCCACCCCCCAACCATTCTAGTTTAAACCGTCCCCAGTAACCTTAGCAAACCTTCCCGCCAGAATATTGGTCCCCCTGGGATTGAAGTGAAACCTGTCCTTTTTGTACAGGTCGCACCTGCCCCTAAAGAGGTCCCAATGATCCAGGAACCTGAATCCCTGCCCCCTGCTCCAATCCCTCAGCCACTCATTCATCCTCCACCTTATTCCGTTCCTTCCCTCACTGTCTCGTGGCACAGGTAGCAATCCTGAGATTACGACCTTCGTGTTCCTTTTACTTAACTTCCCACCTAACTCCCGATATTCTCTTTTCATAACCCCTTCCCCTTTCCTGCCTACGTCGGCAGTACCAGTATGCACCACAACCTCTGGCTCCTCTCCCTCCCACTTAAGGATTTCTTGAACCCTGTCGGAAACATCCTTGATCGCGGCTCCAGGGAGGCAAACCATCATCTGCGTTTCTCGACTTCTTCCACAGAAACGCCTGTCTGACCCCCTCACTGTGGAGTCCCCACTCGCCTTCGGACTCCTTTCCTTTCCTTTTTTTGCTACAGGGCTGGACTCCGCACAGGAGGCACGACCACTGCTGCTTCTCCCAAGTGGGCTGTCGCCCCCAACAGTACTCAAACAAGAGTACTTATTCTTAAGGGGCACAACCACTGGGGTACTCTGATCCACCTGACTCTTCTCTTTCCTAACTGTGACCCACTCGCCTGATCCTTGTGGCCCCGGTGTTACCACCTGTATATAACTCCTATCTATCACCTCCTTGTTTTCCATGACCAGATGAATGTCCTCGAGCTGCAGCTCCAGTTCCCTAACTCGGTCCCTTAGGAGCCACAGCTCAATACACCTCGCGCAGATATGTACCTCTGGGAGGTTAGCCGACTCCACGACCTCCCACATCCGGCACTGAGCACAGCAAGCTGGCTTCACATTCATATTTCCCTTTTTCCTCAGAATCCGCAGGGGAAGAAATAAGAGTTAAACGTTGCAGGGGGGGGACCTACCCTGCCTCTGCCTGTTTACGCTGAAGCCCGCTGAGCCAAAGCCTTTCAGCTCTCACTCTGCTCCCTTCTCCCTCCACTGCCCGCTCTCAACGTTGCCCACTGTATACTGCAGCTTGCTTTTTAAACCTCCTGCACGCTTAAAAAAAAACTAAATTCCTTCCCAGGTCGCCCCGCGGGCAGCCTACTTCCGCTTTTCAAATCTAAACTCCTAAAACGACAAACCCCGCGAAAAAGTAAGTTAAAATAATCAATTTCTTACCCCTTTAGCTGAACACACAAATCGCTCCTCTCTTCTTTGCTCCTGTCGAACTCCTCCCCTTTAATCTGTATAGGTTCCATGACTTGTTTGCCTTATTTCCGTAGATTCCATGCCAGTTTCCTTAGTAAATACAGATGCAAAAAACCCATTTAATATCTCCTCCATTTCTTTTGGTTCCATACATAGCCGACCACTCTGATCTTCAAGAACACCAATTTTATCCCTTACTATCCTTTTGCTCTTAAAATACCTGTAGAAGCTCTCAGGATTATCCTTCACCTTGTCTGCCAAAACAACCTCATGTCTTCTTTTTGTCCTCCTGATTTCTTTCTTAAGTAGTTTCTTGCACTTTTTATACTCCTCAAGCATCTTATTTGTTCCTTATTGCCGATACATGTCATACATCTCTCTCTTCTTCTTTATCAGAGTTCCAATATCCCTCGAGAACCAAGGTTCCTTATTCTTATTCACTTTGCCAGATTGGCATTGCCCAGGTGCCAGGGTGGCACTGCTCAAGGGGCACATCCCTTGCCCTTGGCCTCCCTGGGGAGCTCTGTGGCCTCCAGTTCCACTGGCGAGGCGAAGTTGACTGCTCCCCTTTCATGGGGAGCATGTCTATTCCTCGCCGACACGAACCTTTCCTGGCGAGGTCATAATGGCAGTAGAACCCGGACGATTGAGCACCGGACTCGCTAAGCAGATGTTGAACAGCATTTAAATAAATTTAAATACATTAACTTGCTTCTCCTCCATTTCTGGCGAGAGGTTGACCGCGCCGGAAATCCGGCGCTCGTAAAATGGCAACGGGCGCGCAAACCGGTGGCAATCGCACTAATCACTTTACCCCCCACTGTACCGCGTCCAAAAACGGGCACAACGGGTAAAATCACCCCGTCAGGAACAACCTGGAGCCCCAGTTCTCCCTCCACCTTTTGCACTTTCTTCAACAGCATCTCCAGAGAGCACCTTCGACTGACAGCCAAGCAGCACAGCATCTCCAGCTCCTTGTATCTCGTGACACGTACCATCGGACTGACCAGACCCACCAGATCACCCGGTGAGATGACCCGAAGTCCAGAACCAGCCTTGGACGAGAGGGGAAGCCCAAATGGACAAACTGCAGATCCTGAAACATCAGCCAAAAAGACTGAGGAACAGCCTTATTGAACAGGTATTACCAGTCTTTTCAGACAAATAGTTTAAATATATTAATAGGGATCTTTGGATAGGGTGCAGCACACTGTTTACTCAGAGATTTAAGACTATTTACTGAAGAGTCCTGTAAAAAGAGTGATAGTTTTATAATTTAATTAAGTACAATAGTAGAGTCTGATAAATATTGGGCGGTATTTTACCATTTTTTGCGCAAGTGCTGGGCGGACTTGAAACATGGAGAATTTCAGATCTGTCTTTTGAGCTCGTTGTTCGCGTCCGATCCTCGCTGCAGAAGCCTGTGGGCAGGGATTAACATGCCCAAAACCCTGCAGCTTCAATCAGAGTCTCCAACTGCGCACGCACAAAAAACAAATAATGCTGCTCCCCTGCCAGATCCCTCCCGGGCCGGATAATGCCTCCCCTGGCCCACACGGACATTGGAACCCCCCCCAACATTACTGAGGGCCACAGCTGAGTCACAGCTGAGGGATTCAATAGGCTTCTCGAGGTTCTGCGGCCCATGGCTGAGAGGTTCGAGAGCTTGCACAAGACCCAGCGGAACAGCACTGAGACACAGAGGGCAATGGCAGCAGCCCTTGAGAATGTGGCCCAGTCACAGAGGGTCATGGCTGAGGGACTGCAGAGCATGGCCCACTTTCAGAGGGCACTTGCTGCAGCCATTGACAGGTGGGCCCTCGACTCAGGTGGCCATCACAGAGAGCTCGACCACCATGGGCAGAACGTAGGTGGACTCCAGGTTTGGTAGGGCCAGGTGACGCCAGAGCTTCTGGAGCTCACTGCAGAAGCACCATTATCCCATAGAGTGACCCAGGGGCCCACAGGAACCCCAAGGGAAGAGAAAGGGCTGGAGCCTATTCCGGAGCCTTCCAGCCACGAGACTGTGGCTGTGGCTACACCTTCTGACTCCCCCCTTCCTGACACCGGGGCATCTCAGGGGCAGCGGGATGAAGAGGGTGTCACGGGTACATCCCAGACACCTGGAAGGCGGCCAGGCCTTCAAGGTCCAGGCCCTCCAGAGGATGCCCACCAAGCACATCACAGGCCATGGGGCAAGGTAGGCAGCTGGCCCCCTCCACTTCGGATGTACATTCTGGGGAGACACAAAGACATCGTGGTAAGCCACGTAAGGTTAGGAAGTTGTAGTTGCACTGAGATGGCACAGGTGAAGAGCTGCACTGGTTACATAGATTTTTAAGCACCTTACAGTTTTCTGTTCACACGTTTTTCTGTTGGCACTTTTTATTTAGACACTTATTGTAAACAATAAATGTTTTTTCACCACCCACCTGTGACTAATTTGTCTCAGATTTGCTTCGAACGGGGATGCAGTTACCCTGACAGTCGCCGGTGGGATCCTTCATGTTGATGTCAGCTGGGGAGGCCCCTCAATGCTGTGTCACTGAGAAAATGAAGCCATTGGTTCCCCAGAACCCACGAATGATTCCCTCCCCTCCCCCACTCCACCTGCCCCGGGACTCCTGTATGGGGGTTCACTGATCCCTTACTCACTACACAGACGTGGGCCCAGGTGCCAGCATGCATATGGAGCTCAGGTAGGAGTCAGACTAATTTGCACCAGGGCATCATCATCATGGTGCTGAGCGAGTTGATGTCAACCTCCTGCCTGCCAAAGAAACTTGCTAACACAGCATACCCAGGCTCACCACTCTGGTGTTACAATGTTTCAGGAAACAGTAGGATTTGGGGGTGGGGGCAGAATGGAACCCACGAGCAGAAACACAGGCCCCTTGTAAGCGAAGCACCTGGTGATCAGGTCCTCCCTCATCGCCCTCGCATGTCTGAATCTTGCTGCCAGCCCTCCAGCGTCTGGGTGGTGTTACTCGGTGTGGTCCTCCTCCTCTTCCTCCTCCTCCTCCTGCTGGGCAGCCTCCTCCCCAGCGACGCCCGTCGGGTCAGCCTCCACGTCTTCTTCCTCCAGTAAGTCAACTCTCTGCTGCGCCAGGTTGTGAAGGACACAGCACACCACCACGATGGTGGAAGAAATCAGGGGGGCGCTGTATTGTAGGGCCCCGCCAGAGTGGTCCAGGCACTGGAATCGCATTTTCAGGAGCGCGATGCACCTCTATTATACAGCGGGTGACAACATGGGCCTCATTACAGCAGGTGTCCACCTCAGTCTCAGGCCTCCGCACCAGTCATCAGTCAAGTCCAAAGCGGGTTACCAATGTCACCCATGAGCCATCCCTGCACCCTGGGCTCCTTCTCAAAGGCCTCCAGTATGTCTGAGCTCCTCAGAATAAAACTGTCATGCACGCTGCCGGGGCTTTTGGTGCAGACGTGCGTGATTTCATCTCGTCACAAACCAATTTGGGGAGTGGAACCCCTTTCTATTGATGAATCATCGTGGATTCCTGACCAGGGCCTTGAGGGCAACGTGGGTGCAGTCTATAGCCCCCTGCATATTGGGCATACCTGCAATGGCCACGAATCCTGCAGCCCAGGGTTCCCGCTGAGCCTGATCCAGGTGAAATTTGACATATTGGCCAACCCGGGCATAAGGGCATTCATGACCTCATTGACACAGGTATGGAGAGCTGATGGTGAAATGCTACATACAACTCCGCTGGGAGTCTGGAAGGAGCCCGTGGCACAACAGTTTAAAGCGGCTGTCAATTTGACAGCCACCGAGAGTGGATGTCCACCCTGCCCCAAGGTACCAGATCCTGCAACAAGTGGCACAGGTGTTGCACTGTCTCCTTTCAGAGCTGGAACGGTCGGTGGCACATGGTGTGCAACATTTGTTCAAACGACACTCATGTGCGGAATTACTGGGATCTTTGAAAGCTATCCCGTTCGTTTCAGGCTGGGTCCTGATGTTCCTGGCTCCACAGTAGTAAAATAAAAATAATATTTGGTCCCTTTTGTGTAGGTGTTACCAATACGTTTTTGGTTAGTCTGCATTGCATGATGTAAATAGGGAGAGCATTGTCAGAGCATACTCCCAACTGAAGTTAAAATTTGCAACCAGAGTCTTGCAGCAGCGCACCATTCCTATTTTCATATTTGAACATACTCCGACTTCAAATTATTGGGCATGCTGTTTTCCCATTTACAGGTAGCTTAAAAATTGCATTCCGGAGAAAGGAGCAGTGATTGCCCCCATAATGTGAAGGAGATGCTGAAGCATATTATTAAAAACAAATGTACTTTCAATGAAATATTGCTTTTAATGAAAGTGTCCACTGTCTGATACATCTGTATAAAATCCACTTGTAAGACATGAAAGTTGAATTATTTTATGCTTGAATTTAATTTCTCAGAAAAATGTATTGTAGAAAAATCTGTAAAGGTCTGCTTTTATACTTTGCTAGAAATATGCACTTTTAGAGTGAACTTCTATGAATATTACAGTTGTTACTCTTAACGTTGCTTTTTAACAGCAAAGCACTAGCCTGGTAAACATTTACAATTATGTGCTGATTAAGAAGCAGTTTTAAATTAACTTATAAATTGACCACAGGAAGATAACTTCTATTTCTAATTCTTGTTGCATAATCACAAAGACTTAATGTAATCACATATAAATTACAACACCGAAACAGGCTATTTGGCCCAACTTTAGAATATGGCATGGCCGATATCAAAGGTGTCATTTACTGCCATCCCTCGTTCTGAGAAAGTGGTGATGGGTTTTCTTCCTGAACTGTTGCAGTCCCTGTAGTAAAGGGACTCCTCGGTGCTATTAAGTAGGAACAGGAAATTTCGAGGATTTGGATCTCGTGACAATGAAAGAACGGTAATTCATATTTTCAAATGGTAGGTAAAATAACATTATAAAAGATATAGCGAGATTAACATGTAATTTAAAGGACCTTATCAGAGTAAAGATAGAGAGCTTTTAATTTTAGAAAGCATGAACTTTGAGGAGATCTTTAAAATAATGACAGCATTAGTCTTGGCCCATATGAACAATAATTTGAGGTTGGTAGACTTTGGAGGACCAGATCACATAAATATTATTTGGGTAAGAAGTAGTTTAGATGTCAAGAGGTATTTTTCCCACTTATTGACCAATAGAACAAGTTATAATCCAGAAGACCAGGTGAAGGATAGAACTGAAGCCAATCTTTTACAAGCATTAATTTACAGAGGTATACGTTATACAGTTACCTCCTCAGCCAAAAACCACAGTTTCAGTCTGTTTCTTTCTATAGAGGCACAAATGAATTCCCCAGTTAATGTATACAGTGAAATACAATTAATATACAAGCTATTGTATGCTCCAATTGTTCAAAAAGGAATTGAAAGATTTTTTACTGTGGTCAAGTCTGTATATCGGTGAATTTGTCTCCCAACCATAGATTGCTATTAAGATTTGAAGAGGTGGCATAATTGTTGATACATTAGTCATGGCTCACGATAGTCCAAAACCATCTTGATTCATGAACTGACCCCTTAGATTGGAAAACTTCCAATTTCACTCCATTATTTAGGAGTGTTAAACTAGGAAATTATAGGTCATCAGCCTAACGCTGTTTTAGAGAAGCTACTAAAATAGAATGAACAGAATCCCGACAGTCGAGTCTGCACCGACCACAATCCCACCCAGGACCTATTCCCGTAACCCCACGTATTTACCCTGCTAGTCCCCCTGACACTAAGTGTCAATTTAGCATGGCCAATCCACCTAATCTGCACATCTTTGGACTGTGGGAGGAAACTGGAGCACCCGGAGGAAACCCACACAGACACGAGGAGAATGTGCAAACTCCACACAGAGTGTGGAGGCCGGAATTGAACCCGGGTCCTTGGCTCTGTGAAGCAACAATGCTAACCGCTGTGCCATCCCCATCTGTTAATGGGGTAAGATGACAGAACATCTGGACAAATATCGATCTGATCAGGAAGGGCCAGCATGGAACTGCAAATGTTGAACAAACCTCGCAAATTTTTGAGAAGGTAACTGTCATGATAATTGAGTGATTGTTGTCGTGGACTCTAATATTAGGTACAATATGGTACACTCTGCTTCACAGGGTTCCCTGACCTGGGGTTTGAAAGTCAGAAAGTACATGTAAGAAAAGTTGTAACAAGGCTTCAGATGCTTTGCAGTTGTGTGTTCATGTCTTGAAAATTAGTTAGTTTACAGCAATGATGCCGGTCATCCTGCATCATAAAAACAAGACGGGGGGTGTAATTTACCCGGCCCGCTATGCTGCTCGAGTAGCGCAGTGTGATGGGAAAAACCGGCGAGAAGATGCCGGTCACGACTTTCCAAGACTGTTTTGTATGGCACAATCAGTCTCGCGCCAGGATACGGTGCGAAGCTGATTACCCGATTGAAATTGACATTTGAATCGCATTAGTGAGCCCGTGACGGCATTGTCTGGGCTTGCTCATGTTTCTGACTCTGCCGGGGGATGTTCCCATCAGTGGGGATTAAAGCTCAGGGCGGATCCAGTCTGCAGGCAGACCGATCGGGGGCGGGGGCAGGAGGCGGGGGAGGTGGGGAGAACCGCTGCTCTGCGATCAGTGGGGTGAGAGGGGGATGATCAGGGCTGGCCATGGTGGGCGGGGCCGGGGGGGGTGCGATCAGGGCTGGTCATTGGGGAGGAGGTGTCGGGGCCGGCTATTGGGGGTGTTCTGGAAGCTAATGGGAGGCTGGCAGTTCGGGGGGCAGTGCGCATGTGCCAATCTCCCTACCGGGCCGCAATCCCCCGCCCCAGGCAGACTCTGTGAAGCATGGAGTGCTGGAAATTCAAACAACTAACTTTGCCCAAAAAACAGATGGGAAAATCTCCTGTTTTTACGCCCGTCGGGCATGTAGTTTTCTTTTGGGAAAATCGCCCCATGGTGTTGGAAGTGAACTAAAGACAAAATGGACGCTCTGAAAAGACAGACAGAGCTCAGTTTGGAGGGTAATCTTGCCGACAACTGGAGGAGATTCTAGCAGCGCTTCGACCTGTACCTCACAGCGACAGGCAGTAATATGAAACACTCGCAGGTACAGTTTTTTTCCTTTCTTCATGTCGTAGGGAAGAAGCCCTAGAAGTTTATAACACATTCACATTTGAAAGTAATAGAAAATGAAATTACTTGAAAGAAGTAATGGAAAAATTTAAAGCTTACTGCAGTCCGAAGAAAAACATCAGATGTGAAAGATACAATTTTTTTGTGTGCATGCACGGCAGTACGTGACGGAGTTGAGAAGACGAGCTAAATCCTGTGAATTTGGAGAGCTTGAACAATCACTCGTCTGAGATTAAAACATTTAAATGGAGTTGATGTGGAACAGACCATTATGTACATAGTTGTCCAGCCTCCGGAAAGCAGTGCAAGAACTGTGATAAACGAAATCACTCTGCGAAGATGTGTAACTCAAAGAAAGTGCACTCGAGTGCAACTGATGTCACAGACACTGAAACTGAACCTTTGGTTCAGTAACAGCAAATTCTATAGACAAATGGAAGGTTGGTTTAAAAATTGTCAAAAATTTAACATAGAAGCAGCTGCTCCTCATAGTTGAAGGGTCAATAACAAAGGGGCATAATTTTAATGTGTGGGCAGGAGATTTAGAGGAAATTTGCAAAAAGCTTTTTCACTCAGAGGGTGGTAGGAGTTTGGAATGCACAGCCTAGGAGGGTAGGAGAGGTGGGAAACTTCATAACCTTTAAAAAGTATGTGGATGAGCACTTGAAACGTCATAACATTCAAGGCTATGGGCCAAGCCCTGGAAAGTGGGATTAGTGTAGATTTAGTGTAGTTTCGTTGGTGCAAAGTTGATGGGCTGAAGGGCCCCTTCTATACTGTATGACTCCCAACAGGATGGTGAATTTCAAGCTTGACACAGGTGCACAAGCAAGTACCATTACCATAAGCTTTCATTGTAAGATAAGTAAAAAAAACAGCTAACTAAAACAAAAGTGAAGTTGTCTACCTACACAGGTGCAAAAGTTGCTGCAGAAGCCGAATGCACACTTCAAGTGAACTACACAAAATGGTCACAAGCACTTCCATTTATCGTAGTAAAAAATTATTCTTCGAATCAAAGCTGGTGAAAATCTGAAGCCAATCAAGAGAATAATGACTGCCACGTCTGCTGACACCCTGAGTAAGTTCAAAGTGTGTTCAAGGCGATTGGTTGCCTTCAGGGAGAACACACCATCACGGTTGATTAAACCGTGATACCCAAAATACATCCCCTCAGGAAAGTACCAGTAATGCTGAGAGTTGGACAGAATGGAGAAGCTTCCCATCGTAAAGAAAATTGAAGAACCAACGAAGTGGGTAACCCACTTGTTGGGATTCAGCAGGTCTGTCTGGATCCCAGAGACCTAAATTGGGCAGTAGAAAGAGAGCATTATCAGTTGCCCACAGTAGAAGAGATCATGTTTAAGCTTGCTGATGCTAAATACTGTTCAGTCTTGGATGCAAGTTCAGGCTTCTGGCTGGATGAACGCAGTTCCTTTCTCTGTATGTTCAATACACCCATACAGGCTACAGATTTTTATGTTTACCTTTTGGTGTTAATTCAGCTCCTGAGGTGTTCCATGGGACAGTGAAGCAGCTGTTTGAAGGGTTAGAGTGTGTAGAAACCTACACTGACAAATGTGCTGGTCTGGGGAGCTATACAAGAAGAACATAACCACAGAATGAGGTGGAGCTGAGAAGAGCAAGAGAAAGGAACTTCAAGTGGAAGAAGCAAAAGTGTGAAATAGCTCCCTTGGGACATGTGCTAACAAGTTAGGAACTGAAACCAGAGCAAAATTGAAGCAGTTGTGAAGTTCCCACCCACAACATGTAAGAAAGACTTGGAGAGGTTTTTAGACATGTTGATCTGTCTTGGGAAATACATTCCATAAATGTCAGACCTGACAGCACCTCACAGAGTTTCCACAAAATTATGTGGAGTGGCATGGGGAACAATGTCACCAAGAAGCTTTGATCAGTCTAAAGAAAACACTGACCCAGATACCAGTGTTAAAATATTACAATGTCAATCAACCAGTCAAGATATCAGCGGATATCTTGACAGGCTGATTGAAAATGTTCTGGGAGCTGTCCTCTTGCAAAATAAGACAGAAGTGGTGGTATGCTTCAAAGGCAATGACTGAAACAACAACATTATGCCCAAATAGATCAATAAATACGAGCAATTGTGTTTGGCTCGGAACGTTTCCACCAGTTTATCCATGACAAAGACCTGGAGGTAGAGTCTGATCATAGGCCTTTGAAAACTATACTTAAAAGCTCCTGAACTGAAGCAAGAATCCAAAGGTTAATGCTGCATCTGCAGAAGCACCAGGTCTGATTTAAATACAAACCAGCAAAGAAATGTACATCGCAGACAACCTGTCACATGCATATCTATCCATCACGGAAGAAAAGGACAAAGAAACGGAAGCGCATGTTCACATGCTGACAAAACACTGACCTGTGACTATAACCAAACTGGATGAGATCAGGGAAGCGACCAAGAATTACGCCATCCTTTGAAGATGGCAGTGACTTGTACAAATTGGCTGACTCACAAGCCAGAGAAGAGCCTCTTCTTCTGTACAAGAACTTTTGCGAGGAACTTCATGGAGCAGAAAAGATAGTAATTCCTGTCACACTGAGGAAAGAAATGGTGCAACACATACATGAAAGTTACCTCAGCATAGAAACATGCAAGAAAAGAACTCAACATGTAATGTATTGGCCTGGAATGGGAACACAAATTGGGGAAATGGTGAACCCTTGTGCCGTGTGCCAAAAGTACGCTAAATGACAACAAAAAGAACCACTTCAACCAAACACTGTTCGAGAAAGACCATGGCTGAAAATTGGAATGGACCTGTTCACATTAGACAACAGTTGAGTCCCTACTAGCTGTTGAGTATTACTGAGTTTTTAATTTATGTTGTTAAGAGGATAGTAAGAGCATCACTTTTTTTTTGCTCACCATGGCATACCTGAGGTGCTCATCTCATGTAACAGTGCACAATTCTCAGGCACTGAATTTTGCAAATTTGCACAGGATTCAGAGTTTTGGCACAATACATCAAGTCCCAAATATCTACAATCCAATGAAATGGTGGAACATATCATGCAGACCTTAAAACATCTGTTGAAGAAGGCAAAGGTAGACAAAAGAGACCTCTACCTATTGAATTGAACATGGGAGAGACACTGAGGATTCTGCAGGAAGGGATCTGGAATCCTGCCGTTGTCACAGGAATCACAGACCAAGGTCTTGCATAGCGGAGACTCCAAATGGACAGCAGTATAGGAGAAACTGGAAATTCCTATGGACAACAAAAGAAATGTGACCCTGCTCTGAACCAGTACATGTAGCGAAAGATCAAGAAGCAGAATCCACCGGTGAAGCAATAGATAACCAGACAAAGCCTGAGACTCCTGAATAATACCTCAGAACATCCAGTGAAAGAATTGTGTAAAAACCACAGAGATATTGAGATGAATAAAAGATCAAACAGACTGATCAAAACAGTGTGAAAGAGTAAATAAGAGATTCTGTGTACACGAGTCGGCAGTATTCACAATCTATTTTGTTTTAACAGAGACTCGCCAGAAGTGCTTCTGGTTTATAAAAAGGAAATATTATGATAATATGTGGATTATGGTTGTGGACTCAAGTATTAGGTACAATATGGTACACTCTACAGATCAGGTAACATATGTGAGGGAATGTTGCAACAAGGCTGTAAATGCCTTGTCATTGTGTGTTCATGTTCTGAAAATGTTATTAATAAAATTGGTATCAGTCATCCTGCGTCATAAAAACAAGACAGTAACAAATGTAATAATGGAATACCAGTGGATTTTATTTATTTCAAAAAGTTTGCAACAAGATCCTCATAAAAAGATCATTAACAAAACTGAGAAAGCATGGATTGGCAACAATTTATTGGCTTGAATAGGGAGTTTGTTGGGGGTAGGAGACAGGGATAGGGATAACGGCTATGTATTCTGATTGGGAGGATGTGATCAGAGGGGCTGGATTTTACGACCCCGCCAATAATATGCTCATCCATCACACACTCTGAATAAAGAGTTACACACATCACCCTATTTTGCAGTCCCAGCAGCACTCACTACTGAGCACTCAGCACTAGAGCTGTCGGCCAAGATTGGACTGCAGCGGAAGCTCTCATGGAGGCAACTTATTTCTACTGAGGAGCAGAAGTCCGACTCTCATCTTGTTGAGGATGCTCAGAGCGAGTTGTGGCTGTGGAACAAGCCTGGTTTAAAGTTGGTAGATTTGCAGGGAACAACTTCCAGAGTGATGAACTAAACACCCTCCCCCCACTGTAAAATCCAGTCCATGGTGGGGGATTTGTGCTGGGGCCTCAGATTTTCAATAGGAACTGAAAATGTAGATTTTCTGGCAGTACTGAATTAGATGAAACATTAGATTATGTAAATAGGAGCAGAAAATTGCAAGAATACATTGATACATTTAGTGAAAAAAATTGTGGTTGGTGGCGCTTCTACTCTCGACCTAAGAAATATTGTTGTACTTGCTCAGAGGCAAAAAACTAGAAACTGTAGATGAGCAGAAATGTTTAGATGCCCAACTTAAGAAACAATGAAAACCTGGAGCACGGGTACAAAAGAATTCAAAGGCCTGATAAAATGTCGGCCCTTACTTTTAAGAGGGTTGCAATACAAATGGATGGCAGAGCTCTGGTCAGACACAATTTGTCACAATCAGGCACTGTTTTAAGACCTGGGCTGAAAGGCCCTCAAGAAGGAAATATTGGCCTTGGATGGAATGCAATGCAGATTCACCAAAATTATTTAGGATCTAAAAGGATTAAAATATGAACATAGATTGCAAAAATTAAGATTGTATGTCCTTGACTATAGAAGATTAAGGGCTGATCCAATTTGGGTGTTTAAGAGGACCAAGTATATTTAAATAATCAAATAAATCGGTAGGATTCCCTGTTCTGGATTCCCCCATCAACTCCTCTGATGGGGGAATCCAGAACAATGCTGCATAATCTTAAAATCAGAGCGAGATCATTCAAACATGGTATCAGAAAGCGTTAATTTTTTCCACAAAAAGCTGTTGAGACTAGGTCAATTAAAATTCTGAAACTGTGATTTGTAGATCTCTGTTAGGCAAAATTATAAAAGTTACAGAACCAAGGTGAGAAGATGGAATGAAGAAATGGAAGAACCAAGACCTACTGGAATGACAGAGCAGGCTCAAGAAACTGAATGGGCTACTGTTCTTATGTTTAAAATTATTCACAAAACATTTTTCCTCTTCTGAGTGGCCCAACAATTTCCAATTATTACATGCTTTTTCTTTGTCACTATGTTTGCAGCACATTTTGTTTTAAGTAATATAAGTAAGCCGATCATTGCTGTTTGTTTCTTCTTCAGTCATTGATTGCAGCCTAAGTATTGGGATAAAAGTCTTCTGTCAGTTGTGAAGTTGCTGCCTGATGTGGGATAATAAGAGTAGTGAGATTTTTTAAAATCAGTACACATTAAGGCACTGACAGAATTAGCAACATTCAGTTAAATGACTTGAAAATAAGCTGGCAAGAAACAATTTCCACTTATGGGATGCAGTGATTGATTCAAATAAGTGATTATGATTGTAAAATATTTAATGCTGATAATTTAAATATTATTGATTTTAAGGAATATTGTTCACTTTGGTCAAAAAGCATTTTACACCAGGGAGCAATGTGGAAGGAGGATTATGCAAGGGGTGGGGGAAGGGCAAACACTAAGGGACTATGTGGAAAGAGGGTTGTGCAAGGAGTGGGGTGGGTTAAGGGTAAGGGAACCTGAACCAAAATGGGACCAGCGTCCTCGCAGGGAGATTTGCTAATACCATTGGGGAGGGTTTAAACTAATTTGGCAAGGGGGTACGATCGAGAGAGAAGGTTCAGCCTTTTGGAGGTGTACCTCCAAAATTAGAAGAGACAGCAAGTGAATCAGGAAGGCATAGAAGTTATGGACCACTTAAGGAACAAGGGAGTTTGGCAAGATTTGATGGTATCTTAATGCACGAAGTCTGACAACAAGGCAGATGAGTTAAGGGCATATAAATTAAACATGGGGGTATGATGTCACTAAAACAGAGGTAGGATTGACAACTCAATATTCTATATCGGATCTTCAGGCGAGCAGTGAAGGAGGTGAAAAAGGAGGGGGTGTCACAATTTTGATAAGGAAATCAGTTACAGCAGTAAAGAGTTAGTGTCTTCAAATGAAGCCATATGGGTAGAACTTAAAAATCAATAAGAAGCAATCAGATTGCTGGGAATGTTCCATAGGCCCCCTAATAATCTGAGAGAAATAGAAAGCAGATATGTAGGCAAATTTCAGAGAAGTGTAAAAATAATAGGGAGTGATAGTGAGGGATTTCAACTTCACCAACGTTAACTGGGGTAGTCATAGTGTGAAAGATTTAGAGGGAGCGGAATTTTTAAAGTGCACCCAGGAAAACCTTTTAAGCCAGTATGTAGAAGATCCTACAAGAGAGGGGACGATGCTGGACTTCAATTTATGTAAGTGGTTGAAGTATCAGTAGGAGGATATTTTGCAGACATCGATAATAATTCTGTTAGATTCAAGATTGTTATGGAAAAGGACAAAGATGGGCCTGAAATCTAAGTTCTAAACTGGAGAAAGGCCAATTTTAATAAGATCAGATATGATTTGAGCATAGTGGAGTAGTAGCAGACACTTTTAAGTAAATCTGTGACAGAAAGGTGGGACGCATTCAAGAAGGAAACAGGGAGCATATAGGGCCAATATGTTCTAAGAAAGAAAAACAGTGGGACCAATAAATCCAGTGAGTCCTGGATATCGAGGGACATAATACAGCATTGGATAATGAGAAAAAGAGAGGCTTTTGGTAGATATCAAGGTCTCAAAACAGCAGAAGCCCTCGGGTATAGAATGTGGAAGAGGGAACTTAAAAAGGAAGTTGGGAGAACAAAAAGGGGACATGAAAGGATACTGGCAGATAAAATAAAGGAAAATCATAAGTTGTTTTACAAGTACATTCATAGTAAAAGGATAACTATGGAAAGAACAGGGCCCATTAAAGACCACAGTGGTAATTTGTGTGTGGAGCCGGAGGATGTAGGTAAGGTTCGAAATAAATACTTTGTGTCAGTATTCATGAGTGAAAGGGACATTGCAGGTATAGAAATCATGGAAAAGGACTGTGATACAATTAAAGTAGTCCCATCCCCAAGCACAGCACCCACCATTTTCGCAAGGTGGAAGGCGGGGGGGCGGGGGGGGGGGGGTTGGGGGGGCGGGGGGGCGGCAGGCGGGGGGGGCGGTTTTGGGGGTGGATTCCAAGTTGCACATCTGTGGCTCTCGGAGGCTGCTGCCCATATTAAACAACAGCTGTCTCCAGTCATGTCTGATTTTTGTTAGCCAAGAGAGATAAATAGCAGGCAGATCTGATAGGAGCCGGTCTAAGCTTTGTCGAGTTGCTTGAATAGGTAGGACATTCTTTTGGTTATGGTCACAGGACACCTTGGTGGTCAGGTATCCTTTTGTGTTGTTAAAAGTAGGTATGAATATATGCAAAAAACAAACTCATTGGAACTATCAAGCAGATTTGAACTGTCAAAACCAACTGTCTAAAGGAGCTGTTGAGGTATTTAAAACTCCCATCCTTTATTTGTGAATAAAACTGGAGTGTTAAAAAAAATCAATGCTTGCTATATCACTATCTTGACTTAAGCCTGAGGATTATCATTACTGGATTAGTGCTGCATGAATGATTTAATAAACTTCCATTATCACAGTGGAGTGTCTGCCATTTCAGTCATTTGACAGTCCTGAGTAGTTATCACCTCTTTGAAGTGGGACCAGGAATACTTGATTTTATAAGTAATTAAAGGAAATTAAATGTTTTTTAAAATCAGCATTTTCTTTTCAAATAGTGAATTCTTCAGTAGACCCATAAGAACTTTATTTGATCTCATCTTAACACAAATCCTGAGGTCTTTCTATGACAGATACTGGATGGATTGGCATAGTGTAAAGAAAAAGGATGGTGGGTGGGGAATGGAATGCTATGAGTTGGCATAAAGGGGCTATAAAGGGCCATGTAGAGTGGATGGAGGAAATAGCTTTCCATAGATGCTCTAAGGAGCCATGGGAGGTGGGTAAATGACATGGGGAGTGTGAAGGTTGGAGGGATGTTATTGTTTTCATTTAAAATGTCAACGCAGTGCTGGAACACTGAGGCAAGCCATCCACCCAGCCCACATCCACACCCAGCAGCCTCTGCATAGTTTCCAAAAATTATGGCCTGAATGTTTGCTCTCAGGTCAGGTTGAAAGTGCACTGAATTCTCATCCCCCTTCTATTAAGTCCTGAGTCAGAATGCTTGTAGGCTACCTTCCCACCTAAAAGCTCCAAATCTTGTTGGGTTTGCCTGCGGCTCTCTGAAGTGGAGAGGTGGTCCCTCGTTCAAAGACACTATGTGCCCTACTGAGGTACCTGGAATCAGGAAGGTGGGGCCTCAGAGTGAGCCATCCTTGCTGGTGATCCCACACCTCCCCCCCCACATCTCCAATGACCAGCATTCCCCTTCCAGGGAACCCCACTTACCTGATTCCAGAGGATTAATTGTTGATTCCCAGTGCATTACTGGGAGTGGGCAGCTCTCCTCGTGGTGCTGCCGAACTACAAAGCTGCCAGCCTCAAGAATGGGATTTCTGCCCGACGTGGGCCTTACTTCAGTGGGAGCCCTGATGGTTTCGGAATAGTATCAAGCCTCCTGTGTAGAGGTAATGTGGAGCTCCCATTGGTTCTCCATTGGGTGGTTTCCATGTCCCTGCTATTAAATTTCACCCATAGCTTTGTAAAAGGTACTGATCTATTGAAGATTAAATAATCACTCATCAGGTTTATAAATCAACCGTCCATCCATATTAGTTCAGGTTTTAAGAATAGCAACACATGATTTTTATAACAAATTGCTTGGATTAAAGGGTTTCTCTCGATTTGAAATTAATGTTCTGCCTTGTGGTGCCCAGAAGTCCGAAATGACCATGCTATTTTAGACAAATGCAGTAGCTTTCATCCAATGTGTTGCAAATCAATGTTATTGTTGCCATGGTGCAGATTGTAGTGCAGAGTGAGTGATGTGGTATTTGACAATATAGTTCCTAAATCATTTTAGAGTAATATAACAATATAACAGTACAGTTGGCATGAGTGTGAATTGATCCCCGGAACTCTTTGTATTAAAATTCTCATCAGGAACTACATTGATTTGAGGAATTTACAAATACAGAATGACCAATTTTCTATGCAACCATTCCCAGACAATACAAGCCAAATATTATCTCGCTCCTGTTAGTGTATTTGTTTCAGAAATTGTGAAGCAAATAGGTTAAAAGTACACTTCCATTGATGTTTGACTCTGTATTTCTTAAATCAGTTTGTCGCATAACATGTTTTCAGGTTCCTATTCTTTTGAAATAACTTCCTCTTGAAAGAAATTTGAACCCTAAACGTGTCTCTCAGAATATGGTGCAAGTCCTGTAGGTGTCCTGTTCCTCTGACCCTGACATACTGTTTACCCCTGACCTTGCCAGCGCACAGTGCTGTGCCTCACTCACTCCCTCTTGGTGTGTGTGATCCTTGGCGATTGCTGCTCGCTGGAAGGATCAGCGCGGGAAGGCGAGCAGCTGAGATCAAGCTGCACATTGGGCTCCAGCGGGCGGGGGTAATGGCGCTTCATCTGGACGACTCCTTCCCTTACCAGGGTCTGCTGCCGAAGAAGGCGACGGGCGCCGCGTCTTTCCTCGCCCGGTACCCGGAGTACGACGGCAGGGGGGTTCTGATCGCTGTCTTGGACACGGGAGTGGATCCGGGAGCACAAGGACTGCAGGTAAAGGCAGGCGATCGCAAGCTAGGCCTCGTGAAGCCTCGGCCTCTCGTACACAACACAGCCACGTAGACTTTTAGAAGCGGCATTAAATCGACCACCATTCACCTTGGAAACAAGATATTATTATCTTACACCACATTTAATACATGTAAAATAGCATTTGATTACAACCCGGATGTGTTAATAAATTATTGGATGGTGGTGATGAAGACTTAACTGGCCTCTTTCAAATGTGCAGTTTTAACACTTTGCTCCTCTCATCACTGTGAGGTTATTAATTCGTGCATATTTATTCACTCATTTTGATATTCCCACTTAATTAGTATAGTATATTAGATAACTGGCTGGACCAAGTATACTGGATATTGAGTTCACTCTTTGAGACCAATTTCCTCTGTGCCATGAATAGTATAAGTTTATTATCATGACTGTTAGAAGATTGTGGAGAGATGTGTGTATGCATATATATATATACATACACACACACGCCCTTGGTCAGCTGGCATTTGGGGAAGGGATGTGTATTATAACAGTACTTGTGCTCAATTTCCAGTGACCGGAAACTACAGGCTTTCATCTTGACAGTGCTATGACAATGCACAAGCCGAATTTCATGTTTGATCTAGAGTGGAATTTTGCGATATAAATAATTTTTCCAGTCACCCTTTTATTTCTTAGCAAGGTACCAAGGTTACACTTTAATGTACGGTTAAAAAGTTGTATGAATTATTTCATCCTTCATTGCATATTGTTTATAATTGCCCGTGGAAGCAATTGATCTATTATATCATTTTGGAATAAACAGACAATGCAGTTTCCAATATGACCTCAAGAAAAATAAAGTTTTTTTTCAGGTTCCAAAGAATATTATGTCACCCTCTCCCCTCCACCCCTCTCCAAAAAAAACCAAACTTCCCTGCCTGCTGATAAGTCAGAAAATGAAGGGAGAGTGACAGCTTCCAAAAATTAGGATACCTTTTAAATGTGGTAATTAGGAACCCAGTTGTGTACTACATACAGAAAAATGAAGAACTGGATGTAGTTTGATCCTAAATTTCTAAAATTAGATTGGTAAGTTATTAAAGTGAAGTTGAGGTCATCATAGACTTTTGACCTTTTCATTTCACTCATTTAAGCACATTTTAAAGTGTAATTAAATTAGAAGGCCAAAATCTTGTTTTTAAATATTTTTACATGTATTGAACTGGAAATAATGCCTCATACACAATTATGGTTGATCATTCCAGTTACTTTCATGTAACTGTCACAGGACATAATGGATGTGAAAACTTAGAAAAATTTTTGCTGCGGAAAGAGCTCATTTGGTCATCTTGGCCATGCCAATTGGGAAAATTGTCACCCAGTCCAATCTCTCCTTCCAGCTCTTGGTCTCGAGCCCTGTAAGTTAAGACGTTTAAAGTGCATATCCAGATTTTTCTTAAATGTGATGTTGCCTCTACTATGCTTCCAGGTGGTTAGTTCCAGAATCCCATCACACTCTGGTTGGCAAAATTGTATTGCCACTTTCTCTAATCTATAGAATGTATAGAACGTTGGTTCGGCCGCATTTGGAATACTGCGTCCAGTTCTGGTCGCCACACTACCAGAAGGACGTGGAGGCTTTGGAGAGAGTACAGAGGAGGTTTACCAGGATGTTGCCTGGTATGGAGGGGCTTGGTTATGAGGAGAGATTGGGGAAACTGGGGTTGTTCTCCTTGGAAAGACGGAGGATGAGGGGAGACTTAATAGAGGTGTATAAAATTATGAAAGGCATAGATAGGGTGAACGGTGGGAAGCTTTTCCCCGGGTGGGTGGTGACGTTCACGAGGGGTCATAGGTTCAAGGTGAAGGGGGGGAGGTTTAACACAGATATCAGAAGGACATATTTTACACAGAGGGTCGTGGGGGCCTGGAATGTGTTGCCGGGCAAGGTGGTGGAGGCGGACACACTGGGAACGTTTAAGACTTATCTAGATAGCTATATGAACGGAGTGGGAATGGAGGGATACAAAAGAGTGGTCTAGTTTGGACCAGGGAGCGGCGCGGGCTAATTGTTCCTTGTTTCTCGTTTCAAGGCTTCATTCTATGATCACCTTGCTGGTGCCAGTACAGAGCGAGACTGCGGATAGTTGGGAACCTGTCTCGGGGGCAGGGAATTCATATGGTGTTCGTGGAAGTGGAAATGAATAGGGTTGGGAAGCATTTTCCGATCAGGGCCAGTGTGATCTCCTGGACTCGTTTCGATCGCCTCAGGGGGTCGGAGAGGAATTTCCCAGATTTCTTTTCCCCATATTGGCCCTGGGGTTTTCACTCTGGGTTTTCGCCTCTCCCTGGAGATCACATGGTCTGGAATGGGGGGGTGGGGGTGAGTTAATAGGTTGTGATGAACAAAGCATCGTAGGTGTGAGGGACAGCTCGGTGGATAGGATATTAGTATGTAGATAGGCTGGAAAATTGGTCGGGGATCCTGGATTCAGGATTCAATCCTGGACCGGGGAGCGGCGCGGGCTTGGAGGGCCGAAGGGCCTGTTCCTGTGCTGTATTGTTCTTTGTTCTTTGTTCTAATCCTTCTGCCAATTTATGCCCCCTGGTTATTTCTGCAAACAGAAATTGGTCATTCCTATTGTTGGAGTAAAATTGAGACTGTTCAAACCATTATTGTGACTTATAAAACTTTTTAAGCCATCATTGTGAATGTAAAACTTTTTAAGACAAGAAAAGTTGTGTATATAACTTTTGCACTCTGTGGTTAAGCACAAACACTCGAGCCTTGACTAGTGACAAGCTGGGGTGAGCCATGTCTCATTTTTAGTGTAAAAGTGCAAAGCAAGCAGGAATAGTCAGACAGCAAAGGACAAGAATAGTTAGGTCGCTCAGGGGCAGATGGCCTGAAATTGGCCTAGAACAGTGAGGTATTTTCAACGAAATGTTATTGATAACTAACTATTGTCAAGGGGCACACTTGGCCAAAGTATGTAACCGCCTACGGCTGGATGCAAAACTGCTGATGTTTGCGATGTTTTAACGGATATAAATGCACTTGCTGCCAAGCCAGATTGAGGAACTCTGCCCAGAGATCCTCCCAAAGCTTCGATTCAATAAACTGCATGTTGAATCTCAAGTCTGATCTCCGAGTGGTGACTTTTCCCACAACACCTATCGACGCCATCTAGGCTCTTCATACTTTTATACAATTGAGTTAAATCTGCCCTTAGGTCCTATTTTCCAAAGAAAACAACTCTAGCTTATCTAAAGGAGCTAATTACATTAGCTGATGTAAGCCTGCTATTCAAAAAGGGAGTTAGAGAGAAAACAGGGAACTATAGACCGGTGAGTCGAACTCTAGTTGCTAGAGTCTATTATCAAGGATTTCATAACTCGGCCTTTAGAAGGCAGTGGTATAATCAGACAAAGTCAGCATGGATTTACAAAAGGGAAATCCTGCTTGACGAATCTATTGAAATTCTTTGAGGATATAACTAGTAGAGTTGACCAAGGAGAAGCAGTGGATGTGGTTTATTTGGACTTTCAGAAGGCTTTTGACAAGGCCTCACATAACAGACTACCATGTAAAGTTAAAGCACATGAGATTGTAGGTAATGTCTTGAGATGGATAGAAAACTGGTTAGCAGCAAGGAAGCAAAGAGTAATAAATGGGTCTTTTTCCGATTGGCAGTCAGTGACTCGTGGGGTTCTGCAGGGATCTGTGCTAGGACCCCAACTGTTCACATATCTTAATGATTTGGAAGAGGGAACTGAGTGTATTATCCCCAAATTTGCAGATGATACAAAGTTGGGTGGGAGAGTGAGCTGTGAGGAGGATCCAGAAGTGGGGATCAGGATATTGAATTTGATGACCAGCCATGATCAAAGTGAATGGTGGAGCAGGCTCGAAGGGCCGAATGGCCCATTCCTGTTTCTATGTTAATCTTCACTTGAGGCTAAAATTTCCTGTTCTTGGACTACATCAAATACTCTACCCTAGTTGACTCTCCTTGTTATTTCCTGAACAAGTTGAATCATATTAGTCTGAAATGAGACCTATCTTTAACAAATCCACGCTGACTGCCCCTGGCTGATGAGTACCTCGAAATGACAATTTATTTGGTTTCTCAGAATCCTTTCACTTGCCCACCATTGAGGTTTGGCTGACTGGTCTGTAATTACTTGTACTATCCTGTGTCCCTTTTAATACAGCAGTATAACATTAGCAGTCCTCCAGTAATACCCCTGCAGCAAGAGAGGATTGGAATAAGATGGTCAGAACCACTGCTATTTCTTCCCTTGCTTTAGCAGTCAAAGCAAAAATTGAAAATTTTGACTGGTCCATTGGTGATGGTATTATTTGATGTCAAACAATTTTATATGTCTCTATGTGTATCATATCAGTTGTCAGGTACCTTTATATTTTTTAATTGTTATATGATGCAAAAAGGTTAAGTTAATTTTAGGTGAACTGAGCTGGATGGAATCTAAGCTTTATAACAACCGACAAAACTTAATACTTTTAAAGTAATTTTGATAGATGAAAATACGTGTCGGGGGATATGTAAATAAAAAGTCTTGTGTATGGTACACATTTCCTGTGCACAAATCTTTTAGGATTTTACCTCAACATTTATAATAACAGTTGGTTAAAAAAACACTGTAATTGGTTTCCTGTCAGGGTGCAGATGCAAGTTCCTGCCTTTTGTGGTGCAAATTGATGAGCAGAGGCATTCTACCAATTTTCACTCAATGTGAAGGTAACTTTGATTTTTAATCAATCTTATCTCATTTAAATTTTTTAAAAATTATTTTCTTTTATTATTCTCTCCCTTGCCACCGTCTGAAATTCTTCACAATTCCTATCCATGATGCAGCCTCAAGTCATGGGCCAATTTTTTTCCGCCTTATTCAGCTTTGCATTGCAACTCTCGTGTCAGACGTAGACCAGGTTCAAGTTCCGTTCCTGTCCTCTTCCTCATAGACACTGTACTGTTCCCTTCTAACACTTGCCTCAGCTTTCTGCACATAATCAGCTGGGCAGCAATATGCACATTTTAAAAACATAATATTTCATAAACTTAGATCAACTTTTTTGATGAAATAACTTTTGTATGTATATAGACAGAGACAATCATTTACAGAGCATTTTTTAACCAGTTGCCCATTATAAATGTTGATGTAAAATCCTGGAAGTGTGTACCATACCCAAACTTTTGAATTATATGTCTCCCCAACATGTTTTTCATGCATCAGAATTACATCCAAAGCATTTAGTTTTATTGCTTATTATAAATAATTTAGATTCCATCCAGTGCCATTGTTTTTCATGTTTATTACTGACCATAGAACCATTGAAAATTACAGCTCAGAAACAGGCCTTTTGGCCCTTCTTGTCTGTGCCGAACCATTTTTTGCCTAGTCCCACTGACCTGCACTTGGACCATATCCCTCCACACCCCTCTCATCCATGAAACCGTCCAAGTTTTTCTTAAATGTTAAAAGCATTTACCACTTTATCCGGCAGCTTATTCCACACTCCCACCACTCTCTGCGTGAAGAAGCCCCCCTAATATTCCCTTTAAACTTTTCTCCTTTCACCCTTATCCCATGCCCTCTGGCTTTTTCCTCCCCTCGCCTCAGTGGAAAAAGCCTGCTTGCATTCACTCTATCTATACCCATCAAAATCTTATACACCTCTATCAAATCTCCCCTCATTCTTCTGCGCTCCAGGGAATAAAGTCCCAACCTATTCAATCTCTCTCTGTAACTCAGCTTCTCAAGTCCCGGCAACATCCTTGTGAACCTTCTCTGCACTCTTTCAACCTTATTTACATCCTTCCTGTAACTAGGTGACCAAAACTGTACACAATATTCTAAAT